>NW_016107500.1:5354139-5386333 GCF_001604975.1 Cebus imitator
AAAAAAAAAAAAAAAGACATCTTGGTTTATCCCAAGTTTTGGCAATTATGAATAAAGCTGCTATAAACATCCATATGCAGGTTTTTGTATAGACAACAATTTTCAAACCATCTAGTTAAATACCAAGGCACATATCTTATGGCAAGAATATATTTAGCTTGTAAGGAACTGCTACACTGTCTTCCAAAATAGCTCTACTGTTTCGCACGGTGCAGAGTTCCCTTCAGCCATGTCTTGTTGGCACTCGGTGGGACCCAGTGTTTGGACTCTGGCCATGCCAACAGGTGTGTGCTGGCATCTCACGGTTGTTTTAACCTGTCATTCTCTAATGACATGACACTTTGCACCTTCTCATATGCTTATTTGCCATCTATATGTCTTCTTTGGTAAAAGGTTGGTTCAGCGTTTTTTGTCCATCTCTAAATTGGATTGTTCGTTTTCATGTTGTTGAGATATGAAAGTTCTCTGAATATTTTGGAACCAGCCTTTTATCAGATATATGCTTTGCAAATTGTTTCATCTCTGAACAGCATCTACTGAAGAGCGGAAACATTTTAATTTTAATGAAATAAAACTTACCAGTTTTTTTATGGATTGTGCTTGTGGTGTTGTAAAGGAAACGTCACCATCAAATCCAAGGTTACCCCAGTTTTCTCCTGCATTACTTTCTAGGAGTTTTATAAGAGTCCCTTACATTTAAGTGTATGATCCGTTTTGAGTTAAATAGACCACGTTAAATAAGCTGTGGCCTTGCAATTTGGGGGACCATCTTCATGAGAAGGATGCAAAGTCACAACTACCAAATTTGCTACAGGGGGTGTTGAAGCTACCCTGTGAGAGAAGAGCCCTGCAGGTCAGACTTCCTCAGCTGCAGGGTGAACCTGCCCCGCTTTCCAGGTGAGGCAGGGATGCAGAGGCCCAGTGACATGGGTGCAGTGGCACTGACACCCAAACCAATCATAAACCTGAGGTCAGGGCAGTTGGCCCAGCAGGGGCAGCCCTGGGCCCTAGAACTCCCGGCAGCTGAGGCAGATCATTGGACCTTCCACCCTTTATGGCCCTCCCAGCTCCAGCGAGGCCTCCTCGGATCTCGGGGTCAACACCTCCTGCTCCAATAAGCTCTCCCTGTCCCAGCATCTTACAGAGTCTCCAGAAACAGATGGCCCTGTGGCTGTCCTTGGGCACTAAGAGTCCCCATCCCCCCTCCTGCAGGGCTTCTTGGGTGCCCTGTCCAGGTACAGAAGGCATGGTGACCCTTGGGGAACAAGAGATGCCACAGGACCAATGACTCATCCTACTAAAAAGGGACGCATTGAGGGAACAGTCATCCCTCTAAGAGTTCAAAAGGTACCAAACGTATCGACAACGATAAATCCCACGCAGACAGCTTATCTGAGAACTTCTTTTAAGAAGGCAATTTGTTTTCAGAAAGAGATTCTTGTAAAAGTGCTGGTTCATCCCATTTTCCTGATGAAGAATGATGAAATTAAAGCAATGCCAATCCCATTGTTTGCATAGGTCAACTTTCCTTGCCCCTAGAACTGGAATGATAATACCTAATTGGAACAGTCCTTAGGGACTTTACAAGTGTTGCATATTTAAGGAACCCAGCAGAGAACCTGGGATGTGGTGGGTAAGAAGAAAGTAGGAGCCCCAGAGACCAAAGACTGCAAGTTTTTAGACAGCCCCTCACTCTGGGAACTGTTCCCTGGTCCCTCAAGGACACGAGCCCATCCCTAGTTCCTGGTGCCACTTCTAACTTGGTGACATCTGGGAGGTTTTCCTTCCTAGGACCTTTCACTCTTACGTACGACAATAACCCTGCATCTCAGCTGCCTTCTGCTGGAGGATTCTGCTGCGGCCCTGCCGAGTCACACTGTCTACCCCTGACTCTCAGCACAGTTCAGCAATTCATTTCTCAGGCAGGCCCGGCTGGGCAGTCTGTAGGTTCAGGTGGCTGCCCTTCCGCCCTGGAGCGAGCACACAGCACCGTCCGACCTTGAGAGGGCAGGCAGACAGTGAAAAATGAACCTCGGTGCTTAATTCATGAGTCGCCACGTCAGGCTGAACATCATGGAAGCAAATTATGCACAGACGAGCTGTGGGTTAGATGAGCGACCATCAAAGTTTTGAGCTCCTGTGTTCAGCCTAATCTGCTAGAAAATTAACTCATGTGGGGCAGGTAGCATGGTTTTCTCTGGTATCCCAAAAAGCCACTCCAGCCACAGCGCTTGGATGGGCTCGTCCATTTTGTGGCTAAGTTCCACGCTTTTTGTTTCCTTGTGGAGGAGCTCCGGAGGCTGCCCCAGCACACCCCAACCCCACTGAAGCAGTGTCTGGGACCAGGAACAAAGCTAAGAAACAAAAGTTAACATATAAACAACATCTGTTGCTCAGAGAACCAGCGCACAGGAGTGAAATGCTGTGGGTACTTTGTGAGCGCTCCTGTGACCTTCACTACCGTCCAGGGCGGGGTCACAGCTCTGGACGCTCCAAACCGCAGAATCCTCCCGGGAGCTTCTCCAACCTCGGTTGCTTTGGAGCTCACTAAACCTTCTATTTTCTTAAAAGCAGGAATGTGCACTTTGTTTTTTTTTTGAGACAGTTTCACTCTTGTTATCCTGGCTGGAGTGCAGTGGTGCAACCTCAGCTCACTGCAACCTCTTCCTCCGGGGCTCAAGCGATTCTTCCTCCTCAGCCTCCTAAGTGGCTGGGATTATAGGCGCCCACCACCCTACTCAGCTAATTTTTGTAATTTTAATAGAGACAGGCTTTCACCATGTTGGCCAGGATGGTCTCAAACTCCTGACCTCAGGTGATCCACCCGCCTTGGGCTCCCAAAGTGCTGGGATTATAGGTGTGAGCCACCGCACTCGCCCGAGATGTATTTTTTAAACAGGGATGGGCCAGGCGCGGTGGCTCACGCCTGTAATCCCAGCACTTTGGGAGGCCGAGGCGGGTGGATCACGAGGTCAAGAGATCTAGACCATACTGGTCAACATGGTGAAACCCCGTCTCTACTAAAATGCAAAAAATCAGCTGGGCATGGTGGCGCGTGCCTGTAATCCCAGCTACTCAGGAGGCTGAGGCAGGAGAATTGCCTGAACCCAGGAGGCAGAGGTTGCGGTGAGCCGAGATTGCGCCATTGCACTCCAGCCTGGGTAACAAGAGCGAAACTCCGTCTCAAAAAAAAAAAAAAAAAACAGGGTTGCACTTTAGTGACCTGAGCATGTAGCCCCCAGGGACCCCGCTGGGCTCCGCAGCATTCCCTGTGAGCTGGCGGCTCCTTCCTCACTGTGGGTGCTACAGAAGCAGAGGTGTCACGGAGGCTAACTCTGCAGAGAGAGCAGCTCCCCGCGCCGCAGCCCTGCAGAGGTGAGCGGGCGTGTTTACACAGAGAGCGTGCTCCTATGGGTGCCTTACCTGAACCTGTGAAGGCCAAACAGAGCCCTGACCCCTTCTCTGCTTTCACTGGAGCCGCATAAAAGGAGGCCAGGTGGGCACTTGCGAGCCCCTGGACGGGAAGGGTTCATGGACGAGGCATCTTGATACCTGGGCGACCAAGAGGGAAGCCACGGCTGAGAAAGTTAGTTTAGTTAAGAAATGTAAGCTTAGGTGCGGTTCCTAGATCTCATGGCTGTGTATGTTCATTTGTATGTGTGGAAACTGAAACTTACTAACTGACATACAATGAAAATGCATAGTCAAGTGTGGAACTTTTCACAGCCCCAAGACCAGCTTTTCTCAAAATCCCCTGAGGTTGCGGAGACAGAGAGAGGACCCGGCTTGTGGGAGAAAACACAGCCCGTGATGCGCTTTGGAATAAAACACACGAAGCCTCTGACCTGTGACGTCATCACGGCAGCAGTGTCTGCCTGCACCATTTGGGCTTCAGGCACTCCAGGGACCCCACTTGTCCCTGCAGGGACTGGCAGGGGCGTCACTGACCCTCGTGGGCACACAGAAGAGTGTGGGACACCTGGCTCCACGCCCCAGGTACAGAGCCACAGTTTCTGATTGGAGGGTCACACCTGCTGTGAGCAGAGCAACACATCTGGGTGCAGGCCTTCCTTCCTGGGAAAGAAGCAGAAAGCGAAAGCAGGCATCTTAGGGCCTGGGAGGTGAGGAGTGACAGCCCGCATGTCTCTGAGGGCAGGGGGCTGAAAAGGGAACCCACCTGAGGGGAAGGTGGAAAATTCTAGCCCAGAAGTTTTCTCTTTGCTGGAGCTGCTAAGCGACGCAGGCTAAGCCCCCTCCCCGTGCTGGTAAGAGTCATGGTGAGCGTCAGCAGCCGGCAGAAGGGCTGCCGTAGGACCCGGGTCCCTGTTCTCAGAATCACTCGTGCCCACCCCGCAGGGACGGAACTCCACTCCCACCATGGGCAGGGGCCACCGACCCCGGGAGCCTTCACCTCCGCTCCTGCATGCATTCATCCGTGAGTCTACTCACTTATGCATTCAACAAACATAATCTGTAAAAGTTGGTGCTTTATGTAAGTTCACGGCAGCACTATTTACAATCGCAAAGACCTGGAACCAACCCAAAGGCCCACCAATGACGGACTGGATAAAGATAACGTGGTACATACACACCATGGAATACCATGCAGCCATGAAAAAGAATGAGATCATGTCCTTTGCAGGGACACGGATGGAGCTGGAAGCCATCAATCTCAGCAAACTAACACAGGAACAGAAAGCCAAACACTGCTTGTCCTCACTTATAAATGGGGGTTGAACAATAGAACATGTGGACATGGAACAACACACACCAGGGCCTGTCAGGGGCTGGGGGGCAAGGAAAGGGAGAGCGTTAGCACAAATACCTAGTGCACTCCGGGCGCAAACCTAGATGACGGGTTGGCAAGTGCAGCAAACCACATGCCACATGTGTGCGTAAGTAACAAACCCGCACATTCTGCACATGTATCCCAGAACTTAAAGTAAAAAAAAAAAAAAAAAAAAAAAAAAAAAAAAAAGGTGCAAAGTTGTCAAAGACAATCCCCATTGGACACAGCAGAAGCGCGGCCCAGATTCATTCAGTCTCTGCTTAGCCCACAGGTCACTGGGTGTATGTGGGCACTGTGTGAGCCAGCAGGGATCGCAGGTGACGAGAAACAGCCTCTGGTTTAAGCCACAGAGAGCTCACGGTGTGAAAGCAGGTACTAGCCTGTGATGTAATCAGCTCTGACACGGTGGAAGGTAGGGAGCTGCGGGTGTGAGACAGCATGGTGTGCAGGAAACACTTGTGCTTCCATGCTGTGACACCTGGAGTATAAGGCCAAAGGAGACTGAGTGCCCCTCTCAAGGTGTGACTCAGGGTCCAGCTTGTGACACTCCACAGGGATACTGAAGGCCTTAACTCCCCAGGATGAGAGGCATCTAAATTAGAAGCAAGGGTTCTCAGCAGGGAAAGTGGCACAGGTCCTAGAATGACGCCCCTGCAGCCACGGAGGGGGATCCTGGAGGGAAGCCTGGAGGAGGGGGTATGTGAGAAGTTGCTGTATGGTCCATGGAGAGTGTCCACCAGCAACAGTCAGCAGCAGACATGATTTGCAGATCCGATAAGGTCAGGGGAGGAGTGCGAAGAACTCTCAGGAGGGCAGCTGAGGGACATGAGCTCCAGAAGCAGCTCAGAGAGGACGTCCCCTCAGAAGCTCAGACCCCAGGGTGAAGCAGGGCCGGACGTGGGGCTGGAACTGCGTCTGATGCCATTCAAGTGGACCAGAGTGAAGTCTGCAAAGCACACAGAACACCTCAGTGTGGGCGTGGCCTTGTACTCCAGCTCCCCGGCAGCCCTGGCATCCACCTGTGCCCCTGCCACATGCACAGCACCTGTTCACAGTCCCAGCATCCCACGTGGATCGCAAATTATGCAGTCGGCACCTTGCTGACAGCCAAACCTCAGAAGCGTCGCTGATAGGGAGAGGTAGGTGGGGCCCCAGGAAGACTGGAGGTCACCCTTGCTGGTGACGGCTTGGTGGGAGGGCTCCACAGGCACAGGTGCTCTCTGCCAAGGTGAAAATGGGAGACTCAACTGCAGCTCCGAGCTGGGGGTGGAGGGGAGGTTAGAGTGTCAGGAGGAGGAAACGGCCTCTGTGCTGGAAAGGAAGCAGGTGCAGGCATGTGGTTCCAGGGTCCAGTGAGGTCCTCTCACCCAGCCACCTCCAGGAGAGGTAAACTGGGAGCCACCAAGCCAAGCAGAGGGAGCGACGCTGTGCAGAA
Organism: Cebus imitator; assembly: GCF_001604975.1. NCBI lineage: Eukaryota > Metazoa > Chordata > Mammalia > Primates > Cebidae > Cebus > Cebus imitator. The sequence goes on from NW_016107500.1 coordinate 5,360,364, forward strand.
AAGGAAGCTGGCGTCGTAGGTCCCCAGCACTCAGCGCAGCCCCAGAGCTTCCACGGACAGCCCGGAGGCTGGCTCCAGGCGCAGCAGAGGCAGCTCTGTGTCCTGCGCAGCTGCGGGTATCTGCTCCATGTGCTTACTCATCATCCAGGGAAACGGATTCCACCTTCACAGGGAGGGGCCGTGGGGACCTTCTGAGGGACTCCTTATTTGCGTCACTTCATTTACTCACCTGATGACTCCAGGAGGGCCTTGTTATTATGACCATTCCACAGGCAAGAAAGCGGAGGCTGCTAACCCCGGAGCTGTTCACTGCCTCCTCCAGTGGTGCGGCTGGAGGGAGGGCCAGCGGGGATCTGCTCCGTGCCCTAGGGCTCACTGTTCTGTCTGGTCCGTGTGGACCATGCATGGGTGGAGGTGAGCCTGAGGGCACCGGGCACAGGGCGGCAACAGGAGTAAGCCTCTGAGAGCCGTGTGCCCTCACATGCAGCAACCCCAGCCTTTACCAAGACACTGGCACCATTCCTCCCACCAGGCCTGCTGGGCTCAGAGGGGCCATGTCTGGTGCCGGCTTCTCTGACGCTGAGGATGTTGAATTTGCATCTCTGTGCTGACAGCCTTTGTCCTGATTCCTGGAGCCCTGGATCCTCCAAGCGTCCCAGGACAGGAGCCAGCTGCCGACACTCCGGGGGTTTCCCCAGCTGCCTCTGCAGGGACTCCTAGTTTGAGGTTGCGGCCTCTGTGGACCTCACAAAAGTGGAGCTGGACTCGGGGCTTATGGGGATGCTCGCAGTGCCTGTGGGCAGCCTGGTGAGGCGGCTGTTTCCGAGGACATCCGAGTGTGCATGTTTTAACACTGAGGTCGTTTCCATGGGTTTGAAGAAGGGCAGGCATGGGGAGATGAAATCAGCAAGGTCCCCACGGGGGGGGATGCTCTCAATCCCCTGTTCAGGAACCTTTCCCATGCATCACTCAAACATGGTGGCTGCTCTAGGCTTGTGGATATTGTAATAAAGATCAAGTCCTTCCAGGGAACACGCAGGACAACGGAGTGATGAGAGGTGGGGCACTGAATGTGACTGCCTGGAGAAATGGTCAGCCACCCTTTAAACTGTACCAGAAACACAGAATCCCAGTGATCACTGTAAAAGACACGTTTTCCATCCAGAAGGTCCTTTCCGCCATTAACCATTTTTGAACTCTTTGATAATGAAAAGGAAAAGTCGGGAGAAAGAACATTTAGGAAAGGCAAGTGCCTTCCCCTGGATCTGAGATGCCATGGAAGTTCCTCCGGAAGAGGAGCCCCTGTCACCACACCTGGCAGGAAGTCCCCGCGGGCCAGGCCGCGGACTGCGCGCTCCGCCACTGCTCATTAATCACAGCCTGTTACTGTAATTTTAATGAATGTTTATCTTATTTTCTTAGTGTAACCCAATCACTTTTGTTTCCTTAGCCAGCGTCAGGGATCTCTCTGTTGCCAGCATTCTGCCAGTCAGTCCACCTTAGATAGGAACAATTCAATTCATTATCATTAAGTGTCTACTTTTAATACCACTTTGGGGGGAAATTGGTGAAAGAAAGTCCAAGTGGCACAGCCCTTACTTGGGTGGTGGAAGCGGTCTGTTCTGTGCACCTGAGCACCCTGAGCCACTGTCCTGTGGGTCCCCGATGCCACTCTGAGCTGGCAGCTCATTATCAACCTGGCATCTGGCAGACCTGCTCGTGGGGAAGAAATTCACAGTTAAATGTGAAGGTTGTGAAAATGGTTGCAAGTGGAGGGGTCCACGTGGATCAACCACTGATGCTGTCATTGGCCAGGGTGCCTGGGGAGGGAGGAGTGCCATGTGCTTGTGTGTGTGTGTATGCATGTGTTTGAATGTGTGTGTGCTTGCACATCTACTCATGTATGTGTGTTCTGTGAATGCGTGTCCAGCATGTGTGTGCTTGTGTGTGTGGATGCATGCCTATTCATGTTTGTGTGTTTTGTGCATGCACACCCACGCATGTGTGTGTGCATGCATACCTGTGTGTGTGTTCTGTGCATGCATGCCCATGCATGTATATGCATTGTGTTCTGCACATGTACATACAAGTGTGTAAACAGGAGGCCACCATGTTATTCTAATGGTCCCAACCCTCTCTTGTAACCCACACTGGTGGGAGCAGTGGCTAGGAGATCACACGCAGGGGCAGGAAAGGACCCAGACTCCTGACTCCTGAAATCAGCAGAGAAGACAGCAGCGGCTGCAGCAGCCACTTCCACTTGACGGATGCGTCAGGTGTTAGAAAGCTGCTGTCAGGAGCTAGTGCTGTTAAAGTCCAAGGCTAGGAACCGTACCCGACATTCTTGACCTGCTTCCCTGTCCCCAGCCCTTTTAGCACATGCTGAGGGAAGGAGGTTTGCGCCCACCTTGCTCCCCAGGGAGCCTTTCTGCCAGTTCTTCTGGAGCCTGCGGAGTTCAGAGCCTCCCCGCTGGCTAGAGAGGTGCCAGGGCAGTTGCACAGTGTAGCGCAGAGGGGCCTCAGACCTTGGAAGGAGATGACTGCGGACTGAGCATAACAGGGAGCAGAATCACAGAAACAAAGTATCTTCTAAGCACCAAGCGATCTTGTCGAAGCAGCAGAAGTAATTGAGAACCACAATTACCCATTAAGGGTCAGCAAATTGCACAGAAAGTGAAGGTCTAAATTTACAAGGTAATGGCTTACTCCAGAAAAATCATTAGAAACCTGCATGGTTGAATTGCGGTGGGTGACCAGATTAGAAGGCAGACAATCGGAAACAGCTCATCTAGAAACGTCTTGTTGGAGACTAGCCCGCATCCAAAGTTCACAGAAAAAAGAGCAAAAATTAAGGGATTTGCTAGGGAATAAATGCTAAATCATGGAATATTTCTGAACAGTTAAAAAAGAACACAGCTCTCTTTCGATATTGACACATCCAGGGGCTTCATCAAAAATGTGCATGCTTGGCTGACCCCGAGCAGCAAGGGCGGAAATGCCGTTCTCACTCTGACCGTCAGCCTCGTCAATAGGCAACAGACGGTCTAACAGACTTCCCATCTGGGGCACTTACCTACAGCTTGACTTGGTCACTTCTGTGCTCACACGTTTCTGGAGCAAAGATAGTTCACAGAGAGCGTCCGCTGCTATGAGTAGATTCTTCAACACACTCAAAAGTGTGTGCTGTACTTTTCTGTCTGCTGCTTACTAAAGCACAAGAATCAGTGGCAATTTTCTCAAATGTCTCTGAACTATGTGACAATAGCGACAGGAAATGATACACTCAAAAGTAGTGCTTGAATCCTGGAGCACCAAAAAAATGCAAAGAAGTGTTACTGCAAAAGCATTTTGAGTATTCAGTTATTTCAATAAAATTGAAAACAATCCCCGAGGTGGTTTGGAGCAAGCATGTGCAAAGAAAGCATTGTGTGTAGACAGATGACCTCGGGGGATTGTTAAATTCGAATTGTGATTCTGGATGTGGGGGTTGGGGTGAAGCCTGAGATCCTCACGGCTAACAAGCTCCCAGGCGGTGCTGATGCCGTTGAGCCCAGGTGATGCTGGACTGTGTTGTGAGCGGTGAACGTTTCTGGAGCAGCTCCTGAAGCTGCCACTGCTTCCCCAGCCTCGTGGAAGGGGTCGGGATCCTCGCCTACCGAATGGAGTGGAGAAGAGGATTCTACCCGCTGAAACATGGAATGTCCTCATTCTGTCTGCCACTGAACCAGCAGAAAAATATCAGCCATTGCTAACACCGTTGAGTGTTCTTTATTTAATCATTGGGTGGTGCTAGATATATACTGATATCCTGATCTTGGGAAAAATATTGCTTATCTCAGTTAGAAATTGCTGTTTGTTGTGAATGTGTATAAATGAAATCATAACTTTCAATGACTCAAAACATATCATTTGATATAAAAAGTGTGATAGATAACTATTGCATTTTCTTTACACCATAGTTGGAGCATTCTATACACTCAGACAATTTTTTCCGAAAAGCAGTTTTCTAATGTCTTTATCTGTAAAATGTAACCTCAATTAAAGCACGAAATAAACCATCATTATATTGGTTTCTCTAGTCACAAATGTATACATGAGGCTAATTAAATATCACCATATTAAATGTATAATTTATCTCTATTCTATGATTGCTACTTTTATTTTAAATAGAAAAGTTTCCACTTGAAGTCGCTTTTCCTTTTAAACCCCTTCTGTATATGTTTTATAGTCATGCCTACCTAGGGACACAAGGCGGGGTTTTAAGAGGCAGGGCCCTGAAACTGAAGCCATAGGAATTTCACTTGAGTCCTTTGGCTGTGAATATTAAATCTGTTCCTGAACACTTGCTGCATAGGCACACAGCTGGAAAACCTCAAAGAGTGTCAATGATAGTCCTCACTGAAGAAGTCTTATTTGATCTGTTTGGAGTATAGCCCTGCGTTAGTAATTTTGGGGGCTCCTAATAGAACCCAAAGTTTAGAACCATGGCCACAGTAAAATTCTCTAATGTGCTATTGTGTTTTCCTTTACATCATGTACATAGGGAAGCTACCAGAGAATCCAGTTCTCCTGACCCTCCAGTGACCATCATAAAAATCTAAGGTGAACTGCAGCAAACACGTTTAGCCACTTCTGTTCTCAAATTCTATAGATGCGAAGTGTGCATTAAATCCGTCTACTGTCCATATGCATTTGGTTTAATTGTCAGAATATTTTTTTCGTGCAATCTTTAAAGGGTTTAGAGAATAAGGAGAAAACTATCCAATAGCCAATAAAGTTTCCCCTCGTCTAGGATTTGTTCTCTTGCACGTGTCCACAAGCTTTGGGAACTTTACTGCACCCAGGATTTGTGCCCTGGAATGAGCATTTGGTTAAAGATGAAAGCACAGAGACCCTCTAGCTGTGGAGGAAACTCTGGCCCAGGAAGCTTACTCTCCCCATGAAGACAAATTGAATGTGAGAACCATGCATTGGCAGGTGGAGTGTCCTAACTCTACAGACAGAAATGAATTCCTAGAGCAAGAAAAAAAGCAAGTAGCTGACTAAATAACAACCACAAAACAAACAGAACAACAACAACAACAACAAAAGGAAAACACATGATTCTTCTCACTTGGCATGACTGTTCTTTGCAAAGGAACATTGATCTGGGTATCAAAATCCATCACACATCCTTTCTTTGCTTTGTAAGCTGAAGTGATCTTGGAAGTGGTGCTTATTATCTTTTCTGTTGATGACATACTGCTTTGTGAGAACTCTTACATTGATTATAGCATCCTTAAGTATTTTATTAATAAACTTCTCTTATGTTTATATTCTCCACATTTTTGTATAAATTATATTGCAGAGTGCCAGTCATATATGCATTTTTACCCTTCCAAAGTAACTAACACAATAATTTGCTTAAGAAAAATATCAAGAAGAATTGCTTTTAATAATATGTATTTTAAGACATAGAAAAGAAATTAAAAACCATTCATATGTTTAAAAGTAAAAATGAAAGTTCTCACCATTGAAATTAACTAAGCAGTGACATCAAGATGGCAGAATAGGAGGTCCCCAGCTTCAATTTTCCTGACAAAAAGTCTAACTAGTGACTCTCCACAGTTAAGAACACAGATAAGATTTCTGTGAAAAATCTCAAAACTCAACAGTTAAGTTGCAACATCCACTTAGACCACAGAACTGAGAAAATCAGCATCAGAGTAGTAGGAGGAACAGTTTCACTTTGACAGCAGTACCCACCTCAACAGCGAGGATTCCCCTGGGCCTGTGGTTTCTAGAAATGGTAAAAGAGGGTCTGAGGTGGGCGTTCAGCTTCCCCAACTTTCTGGAATTCTTCTCAGGAGGACTCCTTCTGCCTCACCTCACAGGGAACACTGAAGTTATCTGCAGCACGAGACTACTGAGGGCTGTCTAGAAACAACAAGGAAGGTGGGTGCACAGAAACCGGGGAATGCACCCCCACACTGGCTCTGTGGTAGCACCCGCCCAGAGATGCCAGCCAACAGCACAGCCCACACACAAGGCTGAGCTAGTTGCTTCCAGAAACATGGTTGAAGATTCTCCCTGGCTTGCGTCCCCAGCCAGTCACCCTGCTTGGCCTCAGAGGCCTCCCAACCTCTGGCCTGGCCAAAAGGCTAGCTGAAACCAAGCCCTTCTGCAGAGCATAGTCTCTGACGCCTGATCCTGAGTAGCCAAATAGTGACCCCATCCAATCTCAGAGCTTAGTATTTAGCCCTGCCCAACTGCAGAATCCAAAGACTGGTGTTGCCTGGCCAAGGAATGCAGTCTTTGATCGTGCCCACTGAGAGGCAATAGCAGTGCTCAGCCAGCAGTTCTGCCTAATAGCAAACCCAGCCAGTGGCCTCAAAGGACAGCAGAACCTAATCAGCAACCCCACATCACCTAAAAGTGCAGGCAGTGGCCCAGGCCAACTAGAGAGTGTGATGGCAAGCTCTGTCTCTCCAAGGTTGGTACCAGCTGGCCCATCTAGAACCCCAGGCTAGACTAAAAGTAAAGGTCTGCTTCCACCAAAAAATCAAATATAAAGTCCAGAGAGATGGCTTCTTCCTCAAATCCACAAACACTAATGCAAGCACACAACAGTTATGAAGAATCAGGGAGTTTTTGACACCGCCCAAGGAAACTAATAAGGATGCAAAAACAAACACTAAATGAAAGGAGCTTTGTGAACTTACTGACAAAGAATTAAAAGTATATCTCTTAAAGAAGTTAATTGACCTATAAGAAAATACGATAGAAAACTAAATAAAATTTGAAAATTAATAAATGAACAAAACGAGGTTTGACAAAGAAATATAACCACCCCAAAAGCAAACAGAAATCCTACAGATTAAGCGTACAATGGCTGAAGAGAAAAATTCAGTAGAATTTTGCACATACTTAATCAAACAGAAGAATCAGTGAGCTCAAAGACAAGATATATTTGAAGTTATCCAACCAGAGGAGGAAAAAGGGGAATGAAAAGGGTGAAGAAAGCCTATGGGAACTATGGGACACCATCAAGAGAACCAACGTTCATAAAGTAGGCATTCCAGAAGAAGAAGAGTGCAAATAAGACATTCTCCATGATAGATCATACTTAGGTAACACAAAAAAGTGTTAGCAAATTTAAGAAGATTGAAATCCTATCAAGTTTCTTTTCGACCACGATAACATACAACTAAACATCAATAACAGGAGGAATCTTGGAAAATTCACAAATATTTAAAAGTTAAGCGGCATGTTCCTGAACAAGCAATGGCTCAAAGAAGAAATCAAAAGGAAAGTAAAAAATATTTAGAATAAAAACACAACATACTGAAATTTATGGAAGGCAACAAAAGTAGTTCTAAGAGGAAGATTTATAGCAATAAGCATCTATATCAGAAAAGAGAGAAAGATGTTAAATAAACAGCTTAACATTACACGTTAAGGAAATAGAAAAAGAAAAAGAAAAACAAAGCCCAAATTTAGCAGAGGAAGGAAATAATAAAGATCAGAGCAGAAACAAATGAAACTGGGAATAGAAAATCAAAACTAAAAGTTGATTTTTTGAGAAGATAAACAAAATTGACAAACCCTTAGCTAGACCAACTAAGAAAAAGAAGAAGAAGGGAGACTCAAATAAATATAATCAGAAATAAAAGAGGAAACATTGCAACTGATACCACAGAACTATAAAGGGTCATAAGAAACCACTATAAAGAATTACGGGCCAAAAAACTGGATAATCTAGAGGAAATGAATATGTTCTTAAAACCTACAAACTAGGATAATTAAATCATGAAGAAAGAAACAATATGAGTACACCAATATTAAGTAAGAAGATTGAATCAGTGATTAAAAGTCTCTCATCAAAGAAATACTCAAAACATAATGCTTCACTGGTGAATTTTACCAAACACATGAAGAACTAATATCAGCCCTCCTCAAACATTTCCAAAACACTGAAGTAGAGACTTCTAAACTCATTTTAGTAGGCCCATATTACTCTGATACCAAAGCCTGAAAAGGACGTTACAAGAAAAGAAAATTACAGGCCAATGTCTCTGATTAATGTAGAGCCAAAAATCCTGAATAAAATACTAGCAAACTGATTTAAACAGCACATTAAAAAGATAATTTATCACAATCAAACATGATTCATTCCTGTGATGCAAGGATGTGTCCACATATGCAAATCAATAAATGTGATACACCATATTAACGTGATGGAGGACAAAACCATATGATTATTTTAATAGGTGCAGAAAAAGCATTTGACAAAATTCAACATCTTATATGATTAAAAACTCTCAACAAATTGGGAATGGAAGAAATGTACTTCAACATAGTAGAGCCCATATATGGGCTCATATAAGACCTCAGCTAACATACTCAGTGGTGAAAAGTTGAAAGCTTTTCTTCCAAGATCAGGAACCAAACAAGAATGCCCACTCTCCTGCTTCTATTAAACTTAGTGCTGGAAGTGCTAGCTGGAGCAATTAGGAAAGAAAAAGAAATAAAAGGCATCCAAATATGAAAGGTTGAAGTGAAATTTTCTCTCTTTGCTGATGGCATGATCTTATACATGGAAAACTTTACAGACTCTATTTAAAAAACATGTTAGAACTGATAAATAAATTCAGTAAAGTTGCAGGATACAGAATTACATGCAAAAAAATCAGTAACATGTCTATACACTAACAGCAAACTACCCAAAAAAGAAATTAAGAAATAATTAAATTTACAGTAGCATTAAAAAATACTTAGGAATAAATTTAACCAAGGAAATTAAAGATTTATATACAGAAAATTATAAAACATTGATGAAAGAAATAGAAGAAAACACAAATAAATGCAAAGGTGTTCTGAGTTCATGAAGTAGAATTAATATTGTTAAAATGTCCACATTACGCAAAAAGATCTAAAGATTTAATGCAATTTTTATCCAAATCCAATGACATTTTTCACAGAAATTGATATCAAAAAATTTCACAAGGATTTAGTAATCAAAACAGCTTGGTACTGGTGTAAAACCATAGCTAATGAAGCAGAATAGAGAACCTAGGAGCAAAATCAAAAATTTTGAGTCAATTCATTTTCAATAAAGTTACCAAGAGCAAACAATAGAAACAGATAATCTCTTCAATAAATGGTGCTGGGAAAACTGCATATCCACATATAGAAGGCTAATATTGGATCCATCTGTCATACCGTATATAAAAATCAGCTCAACGTGGGTTAGAAATTTACACATGAGATCTAAAACTAAAAAACTGCTAGGAAAAAAACATAGGAGGAAAGCTGCAAGACACTGAGCTGGGCAATGATGTTGTGGCTAGGACTCCAAAAGTGCAGTCAACAAAAGCAAAAACAGACAAACAAGACTGTACCAAATTCAACAGCTTCTCCACAGTCAAGGAAAGAATCACAGCGTGAAGAAACAACCCATGGACGGGAGAAAATATTTTCAAACCATACATATGTTAAGGGTTTAATATCCAAACTATATAAAGAACTCAAACTATTCAAAAGCAGGAAAATAAACAACCTGCTCAAAAAATCAAAGATTAAACATTTCTCACAAGAAGATATACAAACGGCCAACAGTTTCATGAAAAAAAAAGTGCCGAAACACTTAACATCAGAGCAATACAAACTAAAATCGCTACGTATCACTTCATACCTGTTAGAACAGCTGTTACCAAAGAGACAAAAATAACAAATATTGGTGAGCATGTGTATCAGAGGAAATCCTTGCACACTGTTGATGGGCATGTAAACTAGTACAGCTGTTATGAAAAACAGTATGGAGGTTCCTCAAAAAATTAAAAATAGAATTATCACATAATCCAGCGATCCTGCTCCTGGGTATGTATCCAAAGTAATTGAAATCCGTATATGAAAGAGATGTCTGCACCCCATGCTCATTGCAGCACCAATCGTAATAGCCAAGATAGGCATGAACCAAAGTGTGCATCAAGGATGAATGCATAAAGGGCCTGTGATAAATATACACGGTGCAGTGCTATTCAACCTTGAAAAAGAAAGAAATCCTGACATTTGCAACAACACGGATGAGCCTGGAGGATATCATGCTAAGTGAAATCAGCCAGACACAAAAAGATAAATGCTGCATGATCTCACCCAGCGTGGAAACTATAAAAGTCAGACTTACATAAGTAGAAAGTAGAATGGTGGCTACCAAAGGCTGTGGGAACAGGAAACTTGTTGGTCAGGGGTCCGAAATTTCAATTAGACAGGCAGGATAAGTTTTAGTGATCTGTGGCATAGACTGATTACCACAGTTAATTATATGTATTTCAAAATTGGTAACAGAGTAGATTCAAAATGTTCTCACTGCAAAAAAAAAAAAGTTAAGCATGTGAGGTGATGGATGTGTTAACTACCTTGATATCACCATCCTACAATTTATACACATATCAAAACATCACAGTGCACCCCATAAATATATTCAACTCTTATCTGTCGATTATAAATAAAAAGATCTAAAAAAGAAATTAACCCAAAACTATTGAATAATGTATTAAATGGGTTAATTTTTATACCAGCAATGTGCTTGCCTCTGAGACGGCAAAGGTAAACCACACGGAGAGCCCCTGACTCAGTGACGGTTACGGCACCGGGGCGAGGAAGTGGACACCCCAGGGTGAATGAGAAACAGCAGTTTCATCATCGCCCAATGGCTAGGATAGTAAAAGTGAACAGGCAAGTAGCTCAGTCCAGGGAGGGCAAGAGTTAAGAGGTGAGTTCAGAGAAGACTTCCTGGAAAAAGCGGTTTCAGATGAGACCAGAAGTAGCAGAAAGGAGCCAGGTAGGCCGCACATGGGCAGGGGTGGGTGAGGGCCACACGCAAAGGGGCACGGGTGAAACCGGGGTTGTCTAAAGGAGCCAGGGTGGCTGGAATTCAGGGGCAGGTCACCAGGGCCCCAGTAGTGCAGAAGCTCTCAGATCATGTTAGGGATTCTATACCTTGCCCTAAGGACAAAGCGGGCTGTGACCAAGGGAAAGGCCCCATCGGATCAGGCACTTAAACAACTGTCCTGACTTCTGTGCAGAGTCTCGTAGCCAACTGGGTGGGATGCTAGGTCTGTTGTGTGTGAGTAGATGAGGCTGAATCAGAGGCATTTAGGACTTAGAAACGGGCAGAGTGGGAGCAGAGCTGGGCCTGACTCCTGGGGCTCTGTCCTGGGTAACAGATACGTGTGACTACACAGGGTCAGGTTTGGGGACTTGGTGGGGAGGAGATGTGAGTACGGGAGGTGTCCACGGAACACCAAATAGAGACAGACGGCAGGATTTGCCCAGATGGCTTCGGAGCTCAGCAGAGACAGCTGAGCACGAGTTAGACTTTGTGAGCGGTGGGTCAGTCAAGATGTGAGGATCTCAGTGAGGGGAGGTGCCATCACCAGCCAAGTGAATATGGATATGAATGGGAAAGAGGGCCCAGAAAGGGTTTCAATGTTGCTGCTATTTAAGGGAAGCACAGAGAAGGAAACAACTTGGAAAGGAGCTGAGAAGCAGCAGCAGGGGAGGTAGAGAGAACCACGAATGCATGAGAACGTGAAGGACAAGATTACTCTGACCTTAAGTCTCTCCAGGACGGTGGACCCTGTGGAGCTTCTAGCGGGTGTTCTTCTGTGTAAGGTTGGACAAGATGATGACAGAGTTTTAGACCAATTCAGGAGCCCGTGTTCTGTGTTCAAGTCCCACTTCTTTCCTGGGATGTGAAGGGTCTGCCCCTGAATGGACAGAAGGAACCAGAAGGGTCCCTAGGCTGCCTGGAAGGACACGTATGCACAAAGGCACATTGGGTGTTTCTATCTGACCCCCATGATATTTAGTTTTTAGGAAGGCTAGAGAAAACAAACAATAATAAAGAGAAAGGAAGGAAGAGAGAGAGAAAAGGAGAAAGAAGAGACAGTGCATCACTCAGTCTCTCAGAGCATTATTGGCATCTTATTTCAGTAGTTCATTTCTACTGGTGTTTATTTCGCGGAAACAGACATCACGGAATAACGTCCAGATGCACACGTGTCACTTGGCTGTCTCCAGGTTCCTATGTTCGAAGTTATAACTACTGGACTCTCTGGAATTTGCTGCTGGGTTCTGTGTTCTGTATTTTCATGAACAGCATCAACATTTACTCACTGCAGCCTGCTTATTGTCATTCCCTAGGGATAATCCATTTCCCAGCCACCTGGTGTCCCTTTGAGCTGAGGAACCAACCTCCATCTCTGAGGAGCACCTATGTCTCCATTACCATCTCAAGGTGCATCTCTCTTACATCAGAATCATCTTCCCCCATCAGCCTTTAGCAGTCAGAACCATCAAGTCATCCCTGAGCAAATATTAAAACATCAAACCCACCATACTACGCAGCACACACACTAAAAACATCAGCCTTAATTATGTTTTATGTTTGCACAAATTTTACACATTTGTTTTATCTTTTCGTGTGTGTATTTGCTTCAATGTTATCTCTTTTAAATTGTTAACTAGAGAGCAGAGAAGTATATTTTTAATGATGTTTGCACAAGGCTTAGCATGAAATCTCAACTAGAAGAACAAGGTCAAATCAAGTAATTCATGGGAGTTCAAACATGTACATTTTTCCGAATCAGCAATCTAAAATGTGTATTATGATGTATCTCTTGTCCATGTAGGTATCAGAAGCTAACATTTATTCAGTGCTTACTACACGTGTGTGCCTTTTCAATGCATTTATGTCTCCCAGCATAATAAAGGGAGACATCATTAATACCTGCACCTGACAGGCACGGTTCTTGAAGCACAGAGAATATCACTAATTTGTCCACGTTCACAATGAGAGTGAGTGGGGGAGCCAAGGTTCAAACCTTCTCAGGTGGGCACTAGTGTATGCTCCCTGAACTTTCTCACTCAGGCTCTTCAGTGATGGCATCCCTACGTTTTTCTAGGCTGCACAACAAGTTGCCACAAACTTGGTGGCTTAAAATAACATCCACTTATTATATCAGGATTTCTGTGGGTCACAGGGATGAACATAGCTTAGCTTCATTCCCTAACTCAGGGTCTTACCGGGCTACAATCCATATGTCAGCCAGGGCTGCAGTCTCATCAGAGGCTCAACTGGAGAAGGATCTGCTTCCCAGCTGTTACGTCACCAGCAGATGTGTCTGTCTACAGTTGTAGGACCAAGGTCTCTGCTTTCCTGCTAACTGCCGGGGACCACCCTCAGCTCCAGAAGGCCACCCCAAGTCAGTACTGCATGACATTTTTACAGCATGGCAGCTTCTTCTTCAAAGCCAGAAAGGGAGCCTCCCACTTAAGTCTGCTAAAAGTGGCCTCACGTGATGACATGATTGCCCAGTTGTGAGAGTGGCAGCCCATTATCTTTGCCACACTTGGTTGGTTAGAAGCCAGTCCCAAGCCCCATCCACACACAAGAGCAGGGGTTACATGAGAGCATGACGCACTGTGGGTCACCCTAGTGTATGTTTGCCTCAATGCTAGTAAGAAAACAATATTGGTGCAGGAACCTGACTAAGTTAACTGCACTTGGTGGAATTTAATCTCCATTGAATCGCAACTTTTCTATCTGAGAATCGAGGAATACAACCCTGAAAAGATACTTGCCTGGTGGGAGACCTGGGCTCTCTCATGGGATCTGCCACTGACACACTTGGTTAGCACCAAGAGGCCAGCACTGGATGGGCATACTGAGAATGTAATTTATTATATAAGCCAGAATACTTGGAACATGAAAGAGAACAATTTTTAAAAAACATTTTTGTGGGAGATGGGGTCTTGCTGTATTACCCAACAAGCAAGACCCCACCTCTCACAGGAATTTTTGAGCCTCTGGCCTAAAGCAGTCTCTTACCTCAGCTTCCCAAAGTGCTGGGATTACAGGTGAGCCACCATGCCTAGCCAACGGACAGCAATTATAATAATGACTCCATAAGTCAAACCAGAATCCACCTGAACAGATGAGGATCTCTGGCCCTGCTGGTGATACTCGTCCTTTGGCACAGCTCTGAGAAGCCACAGGGAAGACAGATAATGTGGCAGGGGGCTCTGTGCATGCACGTGACGGCTGGACACAGGTGCCAGCCCCACCGCCCAGCCTCACCTCCATGCAGTCTTGGATAAGCAGCCTTCTCCCAAGTGCAAATGAGGACAATTGAGTATCTTCTATTAAATCTTTGATGATATATACAAAATTCTCAGCAAAAAATTTTGAATAGGGAAGTCCCTGATGAATGGTAGCCATTGTTGTCACCATTATGAAATGAGATTCAATTTGCAGATGGCAATTTGTTTTTAATCATTGTGTAACTTGTTGAAAATCAAGCACAAAGGAGAAGCCCACCACTTTTGCTGCAGGTAAAAATCTTCCCCTGAAAATGGGAGCAGGGTCTGCAGAAAGAAGCTCAGACAAGAAGAAGTGTCTGGTTGGAAATTGAGCAGAGGTGCCTTCTCTTGGAGGGAGGAGGGAGGCTGGGACAGAGAGGGAGGAGGGGCGAGAGTCAGGGTTTGGTGGTTCCCAGAGAGAAGCAGAGTGGAGTCACATGAAATGGCCCACAATCAGACAAGCAGACAATGTGCATCAGTGGATATAGAGAAGTGGCCTCTCCAATCCTTTTGATTTGTTTTCGCTGCGTTTTCAGTAGACATTCTGGCCTCCATGCTGGAGCAGTGCTCACCAGCTGATGCGCGGTCCTGGGCGAGTGTGCGATGGACTGAATGTGGCCAGCCTGTGAAGGGCTAGGGTGAGGTCCAGTGCCTGCAGTACAGCCTGGGTGACAACCGAGGACCATGGCTGGGCTCAAATGTGAAGGAAAAGGAGACAAACAAATGTGTTCACAAAGGGAACTCCTGTGGGGTGAAGGATGCATGGGGCTGAGCAGGAAGTACAGGTGAGGAGGTGAGGAAGGAGGCACAGGCCAGGCTCTGGGGAGCAGATGCCAGGCTCATGACGGGGTGGCTGGGAGGGAGAGGAGGTGAGAGGAGCCCCATGGCTAGGCAATTGCTTTGCAGGAAACACTAGAAATGCAGCTCACCAAGTCCCCCTCCATAGCCTGAGCACGTTAATTCTCTTATTTGAAAACATCCTGCATCTCTCGCTGAATCCTGCTTTAATTGTGCACACCAGATGACATTTTCAGATAACTGGCCAAGCACATTGTCATCATTTGCCACAGATCCGCAGGAGTGGACTTCGTGCCACTCACATATTTCTAATATTTTGCACCTACCTTGAAGCTAATTCCTATCTGTTTTTAATATCCTGACTTTTTGATGATCATAGCACTGTTTGCAAGTGCCTTGAAGGAGCGTTCAGCAAAACTGCAAAGCATGCTGGGATGCCATGCCGTTCCACGTCGCCCCATCGTGTTCTCCTTCTGACATTAGCATAAATGAAAATTGCTGGTCATTACAGCGTCCTTCACATTCTTGCAGTCCCTCAGTACACTGTATAAGAAATCTTTAATTATTGCAATAAAGGAGAGGCACATATTATCCATGGTGCATCTTGGTTCCTCTTCTGCACTTCCCTCCCTGGGGCCTGTAATTGCTTTAGCCAACCATTTACCGAAGCAAGAGACTAATAGAGAGTATATTATTGTTTAAATAATGCATTTGCTTTGAATATACAATTATGGAGTGAGGATGGGGAATCATGAGAGGAATATAATTTAGTGTGGATCTTCAGTAAGCGAGTTGGGTTTTTTAGCCAGTTTCTTCAATGTCCTCCTTTCAAAGGCCCTGAAAGGAGTATGTTCATTTTCTTAGTCTGCGTCTTAAATAAGGCTTGTCTGCGCATGAATGGGGCCAAGAACGTGTGGAATTTACTCATTTCTCTTATCCCAGTGATTCATAGCAAGCCCCATACTTTCATTGATTAATCAGTGACCTGCATCAATGACTAATACACTGAATTGAGTGATAATTTAGTTGTCATTGACATAGAAGAGGGATGTCTGCCCTTGTTGAGCCAGCCAGATTTGATGCAAAGTTAGCAGGTATTTATCGAGGGTCTGTTGTGGTCTAGACGCTGTGAGACTGTAAAGGTGAATACATTGAAGACATTAACCTGGAGTATCTGTAATCTAGGCTGGTCGGAAAAGAAAACGTCTCATGGAATAGCACAGAGCACAGCCTGGAAGCTGCGAAGAGTCAAATATAAAGAGAGGCGGCCTCGAATGAGCAAGGCGTTCTGCCTCCCTGCAGAGTGGCTACCAAGCTCAGCATGGACGGACAGGCGGTGCATCAGCAAACCAGAGTCCGTGAAGGACCCGGAGGATCCCGTCCCCGACAGAGGAACCTCAAGACAAGAGCCAGGTGCAGGCGGTGGTTAGACAGCTCCAAGGAACTGAGATTTTTGAGAGCTGGAGCAAGGGGAGAAGAATCTAGGTCCTCGGTCAGGAGGTCTTCAACACAAGGGTGAAGACTTTATTGTCCTGGCTTGGTGGGAAGTCGGGAATCGTCAGGGTTTGTATGGAAGGAAATTGCATCCTGACAGACGTGCTTTTGACACGATCCCTGGGCAGCTGGTGTAAAACATACTGGAAGCAGAGTGGGGTTAACAGAATCTAGATCAACTCAGAGGCTACGAAAGAGTCCAGACAGGAGGAGGGGCAGAGAAATGCACAGATACCAGGATGAACACGTAATTCTGCTGCATTTGCAGAATAGCTGCGCATTTGGGGTTATAATCTCCTCTTCTGCTGATAAGAACTGAGTTCAGAGGGTGAAGACCATAGAACCCTGGGCCCCGGTGAGCAGGTAAGTGGGAGGCAGCATTGGAGCCAAGCCTCTCTGGTCTTTGTCAACAGGGGCAGATATTCTGGCTGTGGGGATGTGTAGCAGTTCGCTGGATAGGGGTCAAATCTGAGAAGACCTTAACGGACAGTGTCTATCTTTTGATATATTATTTTCCTTAATGCCAAGAAGAGATACTAAAGCCCTGACGTCCCCTGTGAGAGAGCTCAGCCACACTGCCTCCTGTCACCCTTCATATTTCTTCATCTCCTGCATCAGCCTGCTTACAACACAGCATGTGGCAGGGAGGCTTCCCATTCTTCTCATCCCATGGTGTCCCATGATGGTCTCACTCACAAGCTTGCAAGGCATGCCTCGGGAGGACAGCCTTGAAGCTCCCTGCTGCATCCCAACCAGCCAGGGCAGGAGCTTTGTCCGTGGTTGGGAGGGCCCAACCCTGTAGGTCCCTGCCCCACTCATCACTGGATCCTCTCTAAGGGGCCTCACTGGAGACAGAGCTGATGCCTTTCTCGGTATGATGTTGCCCCCAAAGGCAAGTTCCCCATCCCTTTCCCAGCACAATCTGCCCTGAACATACACATTTCTTCTTTCTTTCTTTCTTTTTTGAGATGGAGCCACTTTCTGTTGTCAGGCTGCAGTGGAGTGGTGAGATCTCAGCTCATTGGGCTCACTGCAACTTCCACCTCCTGGATTCAAAAGATTCTCCTGCCTCAGCCTCCCAAGTAGCTGGGATTACAGGCGCCCACCACCATGCTCAGCTAATTTTTGCATTTTTAGTAGAGACGGATTTTCACCAGGATGGTCTCAATCTCTTGACCTCGTGATCTGTCCACCTTGGCCTCCCAAAGTGCTGGGATTACAGGTCTGAGTCACTGCGCCAGGCAAAAATGCAAATTTCTTAAAGAGGAAACCTGAGAGTCTTCTCAGGATGTCTTCACATCATTTCTGTTTCAAAATCAGTACAGTAGGCTTCACTCATGGCAAGGCACAAGCGGTCTGGTGGCGACCTTGAATGTGGATGGGGAAGGAAAAATGCTGGTGGAAAACACACAGAGGATGACATCAGTTAATGACCCGGCCATGACATCATCAGCTCCATTCGGACGAGGACTGAGGAATCAATTCCTCCAGAATCACCCTGCAGCTCAGCAGGACACTGTCTGGTCGGCACCACACTCTGTTCCGTCAGTCTCTAGGGTTCAGTTAAGGACAGAGAACCGTGGTCGCTCACTCGGAGCCGGCACCTGGTGGCCACTCCATCTGCAGGGTCCCATTTCCATCAGGGGAGCTCAGTTCCAAAAATCACATCCTGGCTGAGAGGAAGAATGAAAGAGGCTCAGTCAGGGTTTCACTCACCAAAGTCAAAGTCGCTGGGTCAGTGGTGGCCTCAAAGGGTCCCATTCCTAACAGATCCTCTCCAGAAGGGCTATGTGTCACATGCTCTTGCTTCAGTTCACTAGCAGCCCACGAAGAGGCATGAAAAGCCCACCAAAAACACTCATGGTCTCTGACATGACACTGTTGGTCATCAAAAGGCCAGAAATGATTGTTGGCCATTGGAGTTTTCCATCATTCCTCCTCTGAATCAGGGCACTGCCTGGAATTGAACTGCTTGGCTTCTCCCCAACAGCCTGGATAGCGAGGGGAAAACTTGGGAGACAGCAGCATTGGGCAAACCACGGACCATGAGCCCACATCTCCACTGGACTGGAGGTTTCTGCGGGTTGTCGGGCATCCACGCACGGCCCTGCTCATGAAGATGGATGGCGTGGGAAACCCGGGAAGCAAGTTGAGTTTTTCCCACAGTGGTTATAATTCACCCATGGTCAGATTTTTTCAGGCCCACAAAGCCTTCCTAATAAACCAACTGGCATTTTCAGAAACTCTGGGATGCTATAGACACTGAGGCATCTCTGGTCTAAGGAATAATAAATGTGGAAGGCAGACAGGAATGTCCCAGCCACCCTGGGGCTTGGCAGGCAGGGCCAAGGAGAGGGAGCACCCGGGGAGGTCAGAGCCAGACCAGGCTGCAGAGGAGGCCAGCCAGGTGTGGGAGGGTGGACCACGTGCACCAAGAGACCACAGCCCAGTCATGTCCCATGGGCGGAAAATCAAAGAGGCCACGCACATTGTGAGCTGCACACCAAGGGGCTGTAGTCCCACGTGCAGGGGAAGGTGCACTGCGGGTCTGGGGATGTGCAGGCTGAGCTTCCTCCTTACACTGCTGCCAGAGCACGGTCGGACCTGAGCTGCAGAAAGGGAAACAGACACCACTCAGAGGACCACAGTGCAGAGGGCGGGGGTTTCCATTCAGTGCAGCGGAGGTTTGCAGGACATGCATCCTGGTCAGGCCCTGGGTACGCCTTTGGCAATGGTGTAAAGATAAAGAAGACAGGGCCCGGTCCTGGGGCTTTCTACAGAGATTCTCAGAGGGAAAAGGGCCTGGGAGAGACGGTCAGATTCTCAGCTGCGGTGGACTGGAAAGCATGCCGGCGCACACAAGGGCAGATTTGTAGATGCAGGGACTCCCCAGCTGCATGGATATCTGGCCATCTCTGGTCACATGGTTGTCTAAAGCCCAGTGAGTGGGCTGCCAGGTCAGCTTCCAGTGATGGATCTGGGGCTGAAGACGGCCATCGCCTTGGGCCACTGCATAAGGTGACCATGGACGGTCCCAGCTAGGAAATCCCTGCTCCGACCTCCCCCATCATGCAGGGTGGCTCAAAGAATGTGCAGACTCAGACTTGTCAACACCAAGAGGGTCTCTGACTCTCTACCTCTCTACCAGCTTATTTTGGAGGACTTTCCTTCAAGAGGCAAAACGCTTGAGGAACAGGGCCTGTTGCCTGTCTCCAGGCGTCTCAAGGACCAGGCTGCTTAATGGCAAAGGTGAAACTCTCCTGCTCAGCCTGGAACTCAGGAAGAAAGGATCGGCTGCTCCTTTTCTCTCCACGTTGCTTTAAAAGCATATGCTAATTTTAATCCCCAAACTGCCCTGCTGGCTCTCAAAATTATAGAAAAGAAAATAATTGGCAGCTGTACCAGCAGTGGGGGGCAAACCACCCACCACTGTGATTCTGGCGTCGATTTCTGGCCAGTGGTCTTAAAAGCTAAATTAACTCCAAAGTAAATTTGAGCATTGAAATATATATTCTTAACTTCTCAGACGTTGTGGTCACAACCTTGTGTGAGGGGCAAGATTACGATCCTTGCCTAGCCCTTGGCCTTGTGCACAAAAACCGTCTGACAGACGTTTGAGGAGTTCACTCAAATACCGGTTGTTTTCATGTGTGAGGAGCAGGTTGTGGCAGGAGCTGTCAAGGACTGTTCATGCCAGAGGGTTTAGGATGCAGTGCTTTGATCACATTGTCTTCTGGTTTATATAAAAAATCGGAATGTGAAAGGCGATACAAAAATCGATCAACAGTTTCCTAAATTAAATACCAGTGTTTCTCTGCTTCCGACTGTATAGGACACGGATAGAGGGCGTTGTGTGTGTGTGCTTACTGGGTGTGAACGCCACAAGGGTGAGTCACTGCAACACGAGCTTATGTCCAGTGATGGCAGCTGGATCTAAATTCAAAGACCACTTTCGATAATAAGCCTCTTCCCAAACGTTTGCTCAAAGTGCTGATGGTACAACAGGCTTGATCCCCAAAGAGAAGCTTCACAGAAAGCCCATGCAGTGCAGGCACCCACACGCCTCTGCCCGGATGGGAAAGGGCAGGTGAGGCTCACATTCCCACTTGTCCTCCCAGGGATGAAGAATAACTGACATCCTTATTGATATGGAGGAATTTGCCGTTATATTCCATATTAGCCACAGCAATCACCTCCGGAGGCTCCTTCCAGGCAGCGTTTCTGAAGGGGCAGAGAAGCGGCAGCACTGGAGACATGGAGATCTGGGTTCTCCCGAACATGCGTGATCTGCTCGTCTGCTAGGGACGGGGGCACCTTGGGCAGCCAGTCTCAGCGCCCCTGCCGCCCGCCCATCCTCGTTCCTTGTGTTGGATGGACACAGCTGAATGTGGCAGTGCTTTCCTTCATGGTCTGTGCTTTTATTTTTAAAGTCTTGTTTTGGACATCTGTTTGTATGATGAAGCCATGAAAACATTTTCCTATAAATGTTGCAAAGCTACTCCTATCATATTGTAATATAAAATATGAAGTCACATATTTTAATCCTTTTAATTTGTGTATCATGCAAGTTAGGGAACCCCAGACTCCTCATTTTTGCCTATGAGTAATTAATTTTCCAGACCAGGCGTTAAGTTCTCCACCCTCCGCTGGCCTGGAGTTGCACCTGTGCGAGCTGCAGAACCAGCAGGGTAGGTGGGCTTCTGATCTTTCTTCCTGTCTGCTGTCCATCACTGAGCCCATCCTACAATGTGTTTACTGCCATGTCCTTTAGCTGCTACACCTTCCAAACAAAGTGCCGCAAGGTGCATGGCTGAACACAATGGAAATTCGTTCTCTCTCCATTCAGTGGACAGTTCTCAGCACCTCCAGAATCAAGGGTTGCAGAAAATCCCTCTCTGGAGGCTCCAGTTTTCTACCTCTCCTCTTATTGTAAGATCACAATTACACTGGATTTAGGCCCCACCCCACTCCAATACTAAGTTCATCTTAACTCATTCCATCCACAAAGACCCTGTTTCCAGAAAGTGTCACCTTCACAGGTACTAGAGGTTAGGGTTTGATCATACCTTTGTAAGGACACAATTATTAAATGCACAGCATCGATGCTTCATGATAATGAGGTTTGATGATTAACACAGTGAGCAGTCCAGGGTGCCCTTCCTTCTCTTCCTTCAGAAATTTTTGGCTTGTGTTCAAGCTCCTTGAGAAACCCAGTACGGACTTTAAATTGGAATTATACTAAACTTATAAACAAATTCAGAAAAAAACAAATTTAAGACATTGAGAATTCCAATCTATAAGTATCTTTCAATTCTATTTAGCTCTTTAACCAATTTATCTATAATAAAATGTTACAATTTTCTCTAAATGAAAGTGATGTGGTTCGGCTGTGTCCTGGAGCTCAAATCTCATCTTGAATTGTAGTTCTCATAATCCCCACATGCTGTGGGAGAGAGCTGGTGGGATTGCTTGAATCTTGGAGATGGTTACCCCCATGCTACTGCTCTTGAGATAGTGAATGAGTTCTCACAATGTCTGATGGTTTTATAAAGGGATGTTCCCTGTTTTGCTCCACACTTCTCCTTCCTGCCACCACGTGAAGAAGGACATGTTTGCTTCCCCTCCTGCTACCATTGTAAGTTTCCTGAGGCACCACCAGCTGTGCTGAACTGTGAGTCAATTCAAGCCTCTTTTCTTTATAAATTACCCAGTCTTGGGTATGTCTTTATTAGCAGCATGAGAACGGACTAATACAAAGAGTAAACAAATAATATTTTGCATATTATCTTAACTAGTGTATTTTTAAAATGACATTTTTTAATTTTTTGCTTGTACATTAAAGTTGGTTTTTGATATTGAATTTATGTGTAGCAAATATACTGATTTCTCCCAGTGACATAATAGTTTGTAGATTTTCCTGCATTTTCTGTATAGGAAAATTATATTATTGAGAACAAGAACATTGTAGCCTCTTCCATTAAAATTTAATAACTTTGTTTTTTAAGTTGTTGCAATAATTAGGACTTTCAGTAAAATACTGAAATTTAAAAAACATACTAGCAAATACCTTTTACCTGTTCATAATTTAAAAGGATCCACTAACAATTCACTTCCAATTTTGACACTCATTGTAGACTTTTGAGTAGATGCTCTTTTTTTAGGATAAGAAAGATTCTTCCATTTTCAATTCAAAGCAGCTTTTAAAGATATTGTGAATTCTAAAATGTTTTTTCTGTAGTGTTGTCATGGATATATTCTTTTGCTTATTTAATTTATCAGCATGGCAAATTGCTTTAATACATTTTCTAATGTTTAACCATCTTGTATTCCTGGGATAAGTTTAACTTGTTCAAAGTGTATAATTACTGCTTCTCAAATTAATTTCTGGGGGAACGGTGTATTGATATTGGTTTGATATTTTTGTGTGTTCAATCGTAAAATTGGATTTTGGTTTATATTTTTTATCATGGCTTCATCTGATTTCTGAATCAGATTTCAAAAAGACTCACAAATTTACCTCGATAATTTTTTTATTCTTTTGAAACATTTTTAAATGAGATTACAGCTTTCTGGTTTTTAAATGCTTGCCGGAATGTGCCTGTAAAAATATCTGCATCCAATTGCTTGTTTTTCTGAGTATTGAGCCATCAACTAGTTCTTCAGGGAATTTAGTATTATTCTTGAATATTATGTCTCCTCAGTTCAGTTAAAGTACATAACAAGAAATGATTTCTAAGAAATAATCTAATTCAGTCTCAGTATTTAAATGCATTGGCCTGATACTTTTATGATGTCTTTTATAATTTAAAATCTCATGTCTTTATAGTCATTATCTTTTTCCTTATAATGCATTTGAGCCTCATCCTTTTTGTTGATGTCTTGCCTGATATTTTCTGTTTAATTTATATCTTAAAAGCATTATTATCCACGTTTGTCATGACTCTCAACTGTATTCTTACTGTCCATTTTATTAACTTTTATCTTGTCTTCATTTTCTCCCTTTCTCTTGCTTTGGGTATCATTTTTCTAATTTCTTAAGACATTACTTTTCTTACACTCTCTTACATATTTTTTACAAAATGAAAAGACAACACTACTTTCCTTAGCTTCTTTTATTTTTTTTAAATAAGCAAATAAAAGTGTTTATGGACCTCTGTATGGTCCTTAGAAATTTCTCAAAGATTTTGACATACACTATTTTCATCATCAGTCTGTTCCTTTGAAAGAGGTTTACTGAATATAATTTGTAAAATTCACTCCTTTTAATGTATAGTCAAATGCTTTTTAGTAAATTTATAGCATTGTACAGTAATTACCACAAGTCAATCCTAGAGCTTTCCCACTGGCCCAGAACATCCCTTCCACCCATCTGCAGACACCCTCCACTTCCAGGCTCAGCTTTGGGAAATCACTGAACTTTTTCTGTCTGTACAAATTTGTCTGTTCTAAAACGTTCACATCAATTGTTTGTGCCAGAGGTGCCTTGACATCTCCTCTTCCTGGTTATGTGAAAATTCAGAGCTTTAATGATGATGAGAAATCTATCTGGGATTTCTAAACTGAAGACAGGCAGGTGCATGTGCCTGTTTCCATCATGTGGACTCTTTTCTGTCTGATTTCTTCCACTGAAAACAACGTTTTTGAAGCTCGTGTTGTAGCATGCATCAATACGTGACTGCTTTTCATTGTGAAATGACATCCCATTTTATGGGTGGACAACATTTTATTTATTCATGGGTTGATGGACTCTATTGTTTCCAGTGTTTTGCTTCTATAAATAATGCTGTTATGAGCATGGATGTACAAGACTTGGTGTAGACTTAGGTTTTCATTCCTCTTGGTTGCATTATGATGAGTGGAATTGCTTAGTCATCTGATAAGAACATGTTTAATATTTTAAGAAACTGTCCAAAGTGTCTCTACGATTTTACATTTCCACGAGCAATGCGTGAGGATGCATTTCTTCATATCTTCAGCAACACTTGGTATTGCTAGTCTTTTTTAAAAATCGACCTTATGTTTTAGTGCAGCTTCAGGCTCCCAGCAAAACTGAGTGGAAGATACAGAGATTTCCTACATATCCTCTGCCCCAGCGTGTGCATAGTGTCCCCCACTATCAACATCCCCCACCAGAGCGGTACACTTGTTACGCTGCAGAGCCTCCAATGGCACCTCATCATCACCCAGAGTCCACAGCTTACACCGGAGTTCAGTCTTGGTGGTGTGCACCCTGAGGGTTTGGATAAATTTGCAATTACAAGTATCTACCATTACAGTTACCAGTCAGAGTTGGTGCACAAACCCTCCATGCTGCACCTGGAAATCCTTTCCCCAAACATTCTGGCAACAATGAATGTTTCTGTCTCCCTGTTTTGCCTTTTCCAGAATGTTGTATGTTAGAATCATACGGTGTGTAGCCTTTTCAGACCAGCTTCTCTCACTTCGTAATAAGCATTTAAGATTCCTCCATGTCTTTTTATGGCTTAATAGCTCATTTATTTTCAGCACTGAATAATAGTCCACTATCTGGATGTGCCACAGTTTATTTATCCATTCACCCACTGAAGGGCATCTCCGTTGCTTCCAAGTTTTGGCAATTATGATTTATCACCTGTGTGCTGCTATAAACCTTCATGTGCAGGTTTTTGTGTGGACAGAGATTTTCATCTCCTTTGGGTAAATACCAAGAAACGTGATTACCGGGTCACATGATGAGAGTATGTTTCGTTTTGTAAGAAACTGCCAATTTGTCTTCCCAAGCAGCTGCACCATTTTGCGTTCCCTCCGTTGATGAATCAGAGTTTCTGCTGCCCCATATCCTCAGCAGCCTGTGGTGGTGTCTGTGTTCTGGATTTGGGTCATTATAATGGGTTCATAGTGGACTCTCAGTGCTGTTGCAGTTCACGTTTTCCTGATCACCTATGACATGGAACACTGTTTTGTGTGATTATTCACCATCCTCATTTCTTCTGGATTGAGGTGTCTGTTAAAGTGCTTGGTCTACTTTTTAATCAAGTCATTTGTATTCCTACTGTTGAGTCTTAAGAGTTTCTTTGTGTATTTTGATAGCAATCTTCTATCAGATATGTCTTTTGCAAATATTGTCTCCTAACCTATGGCTTCTCTTTGAATTATCCTGACAGTGTTTTTGCCATGCAGAAATTGTTGATTTCAACAAAGCCCAGCTTAACAATTCCTTTTCCAGGAATTGTGCCATTGGTGTTGCATCTAAAAAGTTCTCACCGAACCGAAGGCCATCTAGATTTTCTTCTTCATCTCCCTGACTTTAATCACTGTAATACGCACACAAAGATTCAAATTGCAGTTTTAGTTTGCATTACTCTAATTAATTATGATATGTGGCATCTTTACATGTGCTTATTAATCATTTATACATCTTCTTAGATGAAATGTTTATTTTACCTATTTTAATTGGGTCGTTGGGTTTTTGTCTTTTTATTTTCATTTTTTCTAGCTTTATTGAGGTGTAATTAACAAATAACTGACAAATATGTATATTTAAAGTGTACAATGTGATCTTTTTTTTTTTTTTT
>NW_016107500.1:5386393-5399197 GCF_001604975.1 Cebus imitator
TCAGGCAATTCTCCTGTCTCAGTCTCCTGAGTAGCTGGGATTACAGGCACGCACCACCATGCCCAGCTAATTTTTTGTAGTTTTAGTAGAGACGGGGTTTCACCGTGTTGACCAGGATGGCCTCGATCTCTTGACCTCGTGATCCACCCGCCTCTGCCTCCCAAAGTGCTGGGATTACAGGCGTGAGCCACCGCGCCCGGCCACAATGTGATCTTTAATATACGTTGTGAAATGGTCACCACTATCAGACTAATTAACATATTAATAAGTTATCATTTTTTTGTGGTGAAACCATTTGAGATCTAATTTCTTGGCAGAATTAAAGTATACCTTACGTATTGGCACATGCTGTACATGAGAGCTCCAGAACTTATTCATTCCACATAGCTAAAACTTTATAGTCCTTTGACCAACATTACCTCATTTTCCTCACTCACTGGTCCCTGGCAACCAACATTCTAATCTCTGCTTCTGTGAATTTTGCCTTTTTAGATTCTACATGTAGGTGATAGCATGCAATATTTGTCTTTCTGTTTCTGGCTTATTTTACTCAGCATAGTGTCCTCCACGTTTTTCCACATTCTCACAAATAATGAGATTTTCTTTTTATAAAGCTGACTAAGTTCCATTAATTATATATTGCATATTTTATGAACACACACACGGACTTCAAAAACTTTGGGAACAAATGGAAGCAAAAGAATAAAAATACAAACTTTATTTCTTAACATAGACACCATCAAATTCAAGACACTTTTGTCAGTGATGATATCTACCATTTAGTCCACCCGGAAAGAACTGAGGGTCCTAGGAATTTAACCATGTCAATGAAGTCTTTTCTACATTATTAATGAAAGAAAAATGGGTGCCCTTCAAAGATTTTTTTTAAGATTAGAAAATAAAAAGAAGTCAGAAAAAGCCAAATCAGGACTGTAAGGTGGAGACCTATTGATTTTCCATCAAAGCAATAAAAAAAAAAAAAATCCCCTCATTTAGTGAGAGAAATGAGCAGAAACATTGTTATGGTGAAGAAGGGCCCTCTGGTTAAGATTCCCCAGGTGTTTTTCTGCTAACACATTGGCCAACTTTCTAAAAACATTCTCATAATAAGCAGCTTTTATTCTTTGGCCCTACAGAAAGCCAGTGTGCAAAATGCTCTCAGCATCTGCAGAATAGCTGCATGACCTTTGCTCTTGGCCGGTCCCCTTCTGCTTGTCTGGGCTACTCCATCTTTCAGTAGCCACGGCTTCGTGCTTTGTCTTCAGGGTGCTGCTGGCAAACCCATGTTCCATCTCCTACACAACTCTTCCAAGAAATGTCTCAAGCCCTTGAGGACACTTGTTTAAATTTTCCATTGAAAAGTTTATTCTTGTCTGCAGCTGATCTGGGCACAATGGTTTTGGCCAGCATGGAGTGAAAAGTTTGCTCAGCTTGAATTTTTTCAATCAGAATTAGTAAACTGAACCAGTTGAGAAGTCTGTGGTGTTGGCTGTTATTTGTGCTGCTAATTGTTGGTCTTCTCCAAGTAAGGCACAAACAAGACTTGTATTTTCCTTGCAAATTGGTGTGGATTGTCTAACGAAGCTTTATGTTCAACATAGACTTATTATTTCTCAAAACAAGTTATCCTTTTTTAAACTTCTGATTTATTTGGGCCAAAGTCCTGATAAACGTTTTAAAAAGTACCAATGATTTCACGATTCTTCCACCCAAACTTCACCATAAATTTGATGTTTGTTATTGTTTCAATTTTAGCACAATTCATGATGCTCCGATAAGAGCTCTTTTCAAATTAATTCTTATGCTTCTTAGTGCCTTGAACTAGATGCTGATCAGATATGTTATAACAAATTACTGAGTTTATTTTGCTGCAAAAATTTTAAAACCATGCATATTTTTTTATAATAGACATTTCCCTTGAGCTTTTTGAAGATCTCATGTGTGTGCGTGTGTCTGTGTTTGCGTGTCTTTGTGTGTATGTGTGTGTGTGTGTGTGTGTGTGTGTGTGTATAACATGCTTCTCCATTCATCCATTCATGAACACTTAGGTTGATTCCATATCTTGCCTATTGTGAAGAATGCTGAAATAAATACGGAACTGTTGCTATCTTTTTAAGGTGGCGATTTCTTCTCCTTTGAATATGCTCAAAAGTGGAATTGCTGAATCATATTGTAGCTCTATTTTTAAATGTTTTAGAAACCTCCATACTGTTTTCCATAATGGCTGTACTAATTTACTTTCCCACTCACAGTGTACAAATGTTCTTTTCACTCCATACCTTTGCCAATGTTTGTTATTTTTGCCTCCTGCGTTCAAGAGATTCCCCTGCCTCAGCCTTTTGAGTAGCTGGGATTACAGGCACCCACCACCATACCAAGCTATTTTTAAATATTTTTGGTAGAAACAGGGTTTCACTGTGCTGGCAAGGGTAGTCTGGAACTCCTGATCTCAAGTGATCCGCCTGTCTTGGCCTCCCAAGGTGCTGGGATTACAGGCATGCCACCATGCCCGCCCCTCATGTTTTTTTGATTTGCATTTTCCTGATGATTAATAATTTGTATACCTATTGGTCGTATGTATGTTTTCTCTTGAGAAATGTATATTCAGGTCTATGCTCATCTTTAAATCAAGATATTTGTTTTATTGTTATTGCATTCAGTTCTTCATATATTTTGGATATTAACTCTTTATCAGGCTTATGGTTTGCAAATATTTTCTTCTGTCTTGTAGGTTGTATGTTTACTCTGTCGTTTCATTGCCATGCAGAAGCTTTTCGGTTTGATGCATTCTCATTTGTCTATTTCTTACTTTTGTTGCCCAAACTTTTGAGATTATATCCAAAAATCATTGCCCAGACCAATGTTAGGAAGTGTTTTCTGTATGCTTTCTTCTATTAGTTTTACATGTTCAGGTCTTATATTTAATTATTTAATCTATTTTAAGTTTTAAGTTTTATATATGGTGTGAAGTAATGTCCATCTTCATGTTTCTGTATGTGAATACCTAATTTTTCCAACGCTGTTTATTGAAAATACTATTTTTTCTCCATTCCATGCTCTTGGCAACCTTTTCAGAGATCACGTAACCAAAAATGTATAAATTTATTTCTGGGCTTTCCATTCTGTTCCATTGGTTTATATCTGTTTTTATGCCACTACCAAGCTGTTTTGGTTACTGTAATTTTGTAGTATATTTTGAAATCAGGTAGTGTGATGCCTTCAGCTTTGTTCTTTGGCTCAAGATTTCTTTTTAGCTATTCAAGGAATTTTTTTTATTGCATTTTAGGTTTTGGGGTACATGTGAAGAACATGCAAGATTGTTGCATAGGTACACATGTGGCAGTGTGATTTGCTGCCTTCCTCCCCTTCACCTATATCTGGCATTTCTCCCCATGCTATCTCTCCAGCTCCCCACCTCCTGCTGTCCCTCCCCTGTTTCCCCCCAACAGACCCCAGTGTGTAGTGCTCCCCTCCCTGTGTCCATGTGTTCTCATTGTTCAACACCCGCCTATGAGTGAGACCATGCGGTGTTTGATTTTCTGCTCTTGTGTCAGCTTGCTGTTCCAGGTTCCTCCATGTCCCTACAAAGGACACAAACTCATCCTTTTTGATGGCTGCATAATATTCCATGGTGTATATGTGCCGCATTTTCCCTGTCCAGTCTATCATCGATGGGCATTTGGGTTGGTTCCAGGTGGTTGCTATTGTAAACAGTGCTGCAATGAACGTTCGTGTGCATGTGTTCTTATAGCAGAACGATTTATAATCCTTTGGATATATACCCAGTAATGAGTTTGCTGGGTCAAATGGAATTTCTATTTCTAGGTCCTTGAGGAATCGCCACACTGTCTTCCACAATGGCTGAAC
Organism: Cebus imitator; assembly: GCF_001604975.1. Lineage (NCBI taxonomy): Eukaryota > Metazoa > Chordata > Mammalia > Primates > Cebidae > Cebus > Cebus imitator. Next base: position 5,390,261 of record NW_016107500.1, read on the forward strand.
TAATTTACACTCCCCCCAACAGTGTAAAAGCATTCCTATTTCTCCACATCCTCTCCAGCATCTGTTGTCTCCAGATTTTTTAATGATCACCCTTCTAACTGGCGTGAGATGGTATCTCAATGTAGTTTTGATTTGCATTTCTCTGATGACCAGTGATGATGAGCATTTTTTCATATGTTTGTTGGCCTCATATATGTCTTCTTTTGTAAAGTGTCTGTTCATATCCTTCACCCACTTCTTAATGGGCTTCTATTCAAGGAATTTGTGGTTTTATATAAACTTTAGATTTTTTTTCTATGTCTGTAAAAAAAAAAAGTCATTAGAATTTTGATGGGGATTGCATTGAATCTGTAAATTACTTTTGGTAGTATGAACATTTTAACATTATTAATTATCCCAGTCCATGAACATGGAATGACTTTTCATTGATATTTGTTTTTCTCAATTTTATTAAAGTTTTATAGTTTTATGTACATAGATCTTTTGCCCTCTCAGTTAAATTTATTCCTAAGTCTTTCATTCTGATGCTCTCACAAGTGGAGTGTTATCTTAATTTCTTTTCTTTTGGTGGTTTCTCATTAATCACATTGTATACAAATGTGACTAATATTTCTGTGTTGAATTTTGTATCCTGAAAATTTACTGAATTTGTTTATTAGTTCTAACAGTTTTATAGTGAAGTTTTTATGGTTTTCTACATATAAGATCATGTTGTCAGCAAACAGTCAATTTAGCTTCTTCTTTTACAATTTTGACGCCTTTATTTTTTCTTGCCTCATTGCTTAGGCTAGCACTTCCATTGTTATATTGAATAGAAGTAGCAGGAGTGGACATGCTTATTTTATTCATATTTTGGAGGAAAAGTTTTCAGTTTTTCACTGTTGAGCATGATGTTAGATGTGGTCTTATCTTATGTGTCCTTTATTATGTTGAGGTACATTTCTTCTATACCTAATTTGTTGAAAGCATCTTATCTTGAAAAAAAAATGTTGAGTGTTGTCAAATGTTTTTTTTAATCTATTGAAATTATTATATAATTTTTATATTTTACTCTGTTAATGCCAAATATATTTATTGATTTGTGATGCTGAACTACATTTGCATTCTAGGGGTAGATACCACATAATCATGGAATATGATCCTTTTAATGTGCTACTGAATTTGGTTTGCAGGTATTTTTGCATCGCTGTTCATCAAGAATACTGGTCTGTAATTTTCTTTTATCAGCTTCCCTATTAGTACTGCTTTTGTTGTATCCCACATGTTTTGGAATATTATGTTTCCACTTTCATTTGTCTCAAGATATATTTTTTATAATTTTTTGGAGTTATTCTTTGACACATTGCTTATTCAGGAGTTATTTATACTTTAAAGTGTGTTAATTTCCCCATATTTGTGTATTTTCCAATATTACTGATTTCTGGTTTTGTGCCAATGAGGTTAGAAAAGAAACTTGATATGTTTCAATATTCTTTAATTTATTAAGACACATTTTGCTGCCTAAAATACAGTCTATTATAGAGAATATTCTGTATGCATTTGAAAATAATGTATCTTATTCTGCTATTAGATGGAATGTTCTCTATATGTCTGGTGGATTTAATTTGATAATGTATTAAAAATTTTGAATACATATACATATTTTACATTGGTCTGAAGTTTTCTTTTCTTACCACATATTTTTATATTTTTAGTGTATAGCACACATCAGCCTTATAATATGAGTTGGAAAGCATTCCATCTTTCTATATTTTCTCAAAAATTTGTGTATAATTGGTTTTATTTATTATTTCATTATTAATTAAATTAGCCTGTAAAACCACTTAGGCCTGCTTTTTGTCCCTTAAAATGATATTAATTTAATTTCTTTTGTAGTATAATTGTATTATAATTTCTTTTGTATTTTATATTTCCCTTTATTCTGCCTACTTTGGGGTTTATTTTGCCCCTATTTTTCTAGTATTTTGAGATAAAAATTTAAATTATCTATTTGAGTTATTTTTTAGTGTTAATGTTAAAAGTAAAGTTAAAAGATGTAAATTTTTCTTAAAGCTGTACTTTATATAAATTTTATAATTTTGATAAATCTTTTTCATTTTCCCTCCATTTAAAATATTTTCTAACTTAACTTCTGATTAACTTTTGTTCCATGGGCTATTTAGAAATTTGTTGTTTAGTTACCAAATATTTGTAGATTTCTCAGGTTTTTTCTATTGTTAATCGTTAATTTTATTGTGGTTGAATATATGTTTTTCATGATTTCAAACTTTGCAAATTTTTAATAATATTTATTGTATGGCTTGGCACATAATTATCCTGAGGAATATTTCATGTATGTTTGAAAATAATGTGCATTCAGCTGTTATTGGGTGAAGTTTTTGATAAAGATCAGTTCATTGTTAATTTTATTTATCTTAACTATCATTACATTTCCTGTCTAGTTTTTCTATTCATTGCTTTAAATGTATTTTTGAAATCTCCAACTATAATTGTTCAGCTGTTCATTTCTCAATTTGACTATGTTGATTTTTTCTTCACATATTTTGGGACTGTGTTGTTAGTACCTACACATCTGAAATCAGCATATCTTCCTGACATTTTGATCCTTTTATATTTATAAAATATTTCTCTTTGTTGCTAGTCTAATTTTTAGCCTCTGAATCGGCTGCTGGACAGTCTATTTTGTTTGATTTTAGAATGGCCATTCTAGCTCATTGATGGTGAATGTCTGAATGTGAATGGTGTGTGTGTTTGGGGGGGGTGTGTATAAAACTCACCATTGTATACATATACACACCATTATTTATATATATATAAATCATATATAATTTCTTTCAAACACATTTGTACTTTCTTGTTATATATAAAGTGTACAACACGATATTTTGATGTACATATACTTAAATAATTACCACAGCAAGAAAATTAACATATTCATTTCCTCACATAAGTACCATCTTGTATATGTGTGTATGCTAAGGATATATGAAATCTACTCTCTTTGAAAATTTCCAGTATACAACATATGTTTAACAATAGTCATTATTTCATACATTATGGCATTAGACTTATTTATCCTATGTAACTATAACTTAGAATCCTTTAACCTGCATTTGTGTCTTGAATCTAAAATATTTCTCTTGTAAGTAGTACATAATTGGGCATTGTCATCTTATATTTTTTCCAATAACATGATCTCTGCATTTTGACTTGAATGTTAGCCCATTTACATTTAACGTAACTTTTAGTAGGCTTGGATTTATGTCTGCCATTTTCCTATTTGTTTTCTATGTGGCTTGTGTGTATTTTTGCTTCTACTTTACTTTTTTGTATTAAAGAGATGTTTTTATAGTACCATTTAAATTCTGTGTTTACTTTTAACTATATATTTTAGAATAGTTTTAATTGAGGTGCCATAGGTATATATAGACACACACACATATATATGCACATATATATGTACATATATAAAGATATATATGCATACATATTTGCATTTTTAGTAGAGATGGGGTTTCACCATGTTAGCCAGGCTGGTCTCAAACTCCTGACCTCAGGTGATTCACCCACCTCAGCCTCCAAAAGTACTGGGATTACAGATGTGAGCCACCATGCCCAGCCTGTTCCTTTATTCTTAAATCTTTAAAAAACATAATTGTATAAAGCAATAATTATCACACTATAATGTTGGGTTAATCATAAATATTTATAATATATATTACCTATATGTATGCATATATATGATTAACTTAGTTAAGTCTATTTTAGGTACATACAGACTAATTACAATAAAATATACTAACTTTGCTCTAAAACATCTCCACTTCTACTCTCTCGTCTTCCTCATGTATTCATGTATGTATGGGTATATGTCTGCATGGGAGAAAATATAAACACACATATGTTATACATATTTTAAATATTTATAATTAACTCAACATTATAGTATAATAAATATTGCTTTATACAATTATATGTTTTTTAAAAATTAAGAATAAAGAAATAGGCTAGGTGTGGTGGTTCATGCCTGTAATCCTAGCACTTTGGGAGACTGAGGCGGATGAATCACCTGAGGTCAGGAGTTCAAGAGCAGCCTGGCCAACATGGTGAAACCCCATCTCTACTAAAAATACAAAACTTAGCCGGTTGTGGTGGTGCGTGCCTGTAATCTCAGTTACTTTGTAGGCTGAGGCAGGCAGAATTGTTTGAACCTGGGAGGCGAGGGTTGCTGTGAAAGGAGATCGTGCCATTGAACTCCAGCCTGGGTGACAAGAGTGGGACTCCATCTCAAAAAAACAAAAAAGAATGAAGGAATATACTTGTATATGTACACATGTATATAAATACACACATATATACATGTATTTTATATTAACTAATATATTTATAATTTCTGGGGTTTTTTTCTTGTAACATCTAACAGCATCTCCTATCATCCTGAAAAACTTTCTCTAGTGTTTCTTACAATGCAGGTGTGCTAGCAATAAATTCTCGGTCTACGTTTATCTGGGGCTGGCTTTGTTGTCATTTTGAAAGGGCTGTTTTGTAGGATATGAAAAGTTTGGGTAAAAATGTTTGTTTTCTTTCAGCAAGATATATTAGTCCACTGGTTATTGATCTCTAGCATTTATGTGAGAAGTCAACCACTATTTTTGTTCCTCTGTGTGGGAGTTTTCAAGCCGTTAATTTTTTTTTTCTTTTTTTTTTTTTTTTTGAGATGGAGTCTTGTTCTGTCACCCAGGCTGAAGTACAGTGGTGTGATCTCACTGCACCCCCTGCCTCCCATGTTCAAGCAATTCTCATGCCTAAGCCTCCTGAGTAGCTGGGATTACAGGTGTCTGCCACCATGCCTGGCTAATTTTTTGTATTTTTGGAAGAGACGAGATTTCGCCATGTTTGCTAGGCTGGTCTTGAACTTTTGACCTCAGGTGATCTGCTCACCTTGGGCGGGATTATAGTTGTGAGCCACCGCACCCAACCTCAAGCCACTAATTTTAAATATGTTTTTTATTTTCTTTTTTTCTCCTCTCTTTCTAGTATTCCTATTACATATGTGTTGTGATGCTTCGTGTTGTTACAACTTTCTCTTAGGGTTTGTTTCTGCTTTTATTTTCAATATTTTTCTCCCTGTTCTCTATATTAGATGATTTCTGTTGATCTATATTTAGTTTCACTGATTCTTTCTTCTGCCATCTCAAATCTGTAGTTGAGCATATCTTGTGAGTTTTTCAGCTTGTTTATTGTACAATTCAACTACGGAATTTGTTTCTTTTTTGTGGTTTTTATTTCTGTATTCAGATTATCTTTTTGGAGTTACTATCATCAGGTTTTCTTATATCCTTGAGCATATTTCTCATAGCTGTGTGAAGTCTTTGTCAGAAATAAAACATTTGGTCCATTTAGAACCAGTTGATATTGACTGCTTTTTGTCCTTAGTGTGAGTTTCACATCCCAGTTTTGTAGGATGTCTTGTAATTTTTTTGCTGTATTTGAAAGTTTTAGATAACATATTGTAGCAATTCTGGGCCCCAGAGGTATTCTCTAAGGTTTCCTTTTTGCTTTTTTTTCAGGTTGACCATTCAATTTTGCATCTAGTATTTCATTCAGTGTCACCTGTTTCACAGTGACTAGATTTGTGAATGAGGTCTTCATTCTTAAATGAGGTTTTGCTGCATATTCAATTCTTGATTGAAGGCATGTTTTGCCTTTGGTTGTTTTTAAAAAAACATGTTGTCTTCAACAGCCTAGTTGAAGACATACATGTGGAGTTAGGGTTCCTATTTATCTAGTTTCAAGTTGCTGTGAACCTGAATCTTCCACCAACCCCGGAAAATTCTGTCATTGTTTGTTTTTTTTTTTTTTTTTTCAAATGAATGCTGTTCTCTTTTATCTGCTGTTTTTCTCTCTTCTTGGAATTCTAATTATATTCATTCAATCTTCCCCTTTTACCTTTCTTATCTTTCTTTATTTGTTATATTTCTTTCTCTTTAGGCTGCATTCTGGAATTTTCTTAAACTGACTAGTTATCTACTCATCCTCCAGCAAAATATTGCTATCCTAATTCAAGGTAAAGAAAACTAGAGGGAAGGAAGCTGGCCAAGATGGCCAACTTGAAGACACTAGTGTGTGCCACTGTCATGGAGACAAATGGAGCAAGTAAATACATCGCCTTCCATGGAAACATCCAGGTGCATGTATCAGGATGCATCAAAACAACTGCCCATGGAGAGTGGAGAAAAGTAAGGCGTAATGACCGCCCACCCAGGAGGGACACAGAGCCAGGGGAGTCTGCCCAGAGAAGCAATGAGTGAGTGAGCGACCTGGGGACCCATGCTTCTCTCACAGATCTTTGCAAACCTTGGGTCAGAAGATCCCTTTAAGAACTCACCCAACTAAGGCTTGCAGTCTGACATGCACAGCTACAAGAAGTCTTGGCAGGGCATCCACCCAGGCACATGCAGAGCCCCAGGAGTTTTAGCTACCTGGACTTCCAAGCAAAAGTAGCTGCAACTCCAGCAAAGTGGGAGGTTAGACCCCCATATGTACCTTTAAGAAAGGGGCTGAGCAGCAATGGTTTGCAGACCCCACTTCCATGGCACCTTGCAGAATAAGGCCCAATGGCTTAGAAATCCAACTAGCCACCAGTAGTAGTGTTATATTTCCCTGAGACAGAGCTCCCAGAGTAGGTGTTGGGCCACCATCTATGCTGTTTCAAAGCAATTAGCCATTTCAGTGCAGCCACTCTACAAAAAAGCAGCCGGACTGTTGGTTTTATGAGAGCCCCAGACCCCATTTTTCCTCACTGGATAGGACCTCCTGAATGGGGTCACCAGCTACCCAGTGTTTTCTAGCTGGCAATGGTTCTGAGCCTCCCTGGAACAGAGCTTTCAGGGGACTGGATGGGTTACTATCTGCGGTTTCATAGCCTGAGCTGTTGTTGCCTTCAGGGTCTAGGAAGTCTGGGGCGACCAAGGACTGGAGTGGTCCCCTGGCACAGCACAGCAGCTCTGCAAAGAAGTGACCACATTGCTTTTTCACCCAGATCTTGGATCCCATTTCTCTTCATTGGGTGGAATCTCCCGACTGAGGTCTACAACCACCCTTGTCAGTGTGTTTAGGGCAGACACAGGTCCATACCACCCTGGGATGGAACTCCCAGGCTGCCATCTTTGCTGTATTCCAGGCTTGACTGTTGATACCTTCAGGTGCTGGAAAATCTGGGGTGACTAGGGACTGGAGCAGATCGCTAGCATACTGCAGCAGCCCTATGAAAAACTTGGGTCCCTGATTCTGTATTTCCTCACTGGGTAGGTCCTCCCAGCCTCCTGGGTCTTCAGCTACCCACTTCTGAGGCCACTGAGTCTATAGCAGCTCTACAGCTCATGGAGGCAGAGCTCCCAGAGGAAGGGGCGGGTTGCCATCTTTGCTAACTCACACTTCCCACCTTTGCTTTCTCTAAGCTCTGGAGAGTCTGCAGGAACCAGAGGCTGGTTCAGACCCCAAGCACAAAGCACCCACCTCACAGAAAAGTGGCCAGTGTTCTCCACATAGGTCCTGGTCTTCAGTTCTCCTCGCTGGTAAAGGACAACCAACCTGGGACTTCAGCACAACCACCCTGCCCTCACTTGGTTACTGTAATCAGAGGCAACTCAACAGTTAAAGGCTCACCTACACAAAGATGAGAAAGAACCAGTACAGGAACTCTGAAAACTCAAAGGGCCAGAGTGTCTTACATTCTCCAGATGATCACACTAGTTCTGCAACAAGGGAGGCTGAGTTGGCTGAAATTACAGAACTAGAATTCAGAATATGCATAGGAATAAAGATCATCTAAATTCAGGAGAATGGCAAAACCCAATCCAAGGAAACTAAAAATCACCATAAAATGATACAGTAGCTAACAGATGAAATAGCTAATAGAAAAAGGACCTAATTTATCTGATAGCACTGAAAAACATGCTACAAAAATTTCACAATGCAATCACAAGTATTAATAGCAGATTAGACCAACCTGAAAAAAAAAATCTCAAAACGTGAAGACTAGCTCTCTGAAATAAAACAGAGAAAAAAGAATAAAAATGAATGAACAAACCATTTGTGAAATATTAGATTATGTAAAGAGGCCAAATCTCTGAATCATGGGCATTGAAAAGAATGAGGAGTAAGCAAACAATCAGTAAAATATATTTCAGGATATCATCCATGAAAACTTCCCCAACCTTGTTAGAGAAGAAAATAGTCAAATTCAGGAAATACAGAGAAGCCCTACAAGATTTTACACCAGAAAATCTTTCCTAAGACATATAATTAGCAGATTTTTCAAGTTCAAAATGAAAGAAAGAATATTAAAAGCAGCTAAAGAGAAAGGGCAGGTCACCTACAACGGAACACCATCAGGCTAACAGCAGACCTCTCAGCAGAAGCCTTACATATCACAACAGATTAGAGGCCTATATTCAGCATCCTTAAAGAAAAAAATCTTCAGCCAAGAATTTCATATCCAGTCAAACTAAGTTTTTTTAGTAAAAATGAGATACATTTCAGATAAGCAAATGCTGGGGGTGTTTGTTGCCACCAGACCCACCTTTCAAGAGATCTTGAAAAAAGCACTAAATATGGAAAGGAGAAACCACTACCAACAAATACAAAAGCACACTTAAGTACACAGACCAGTGATGCTATAAAGCAACCACACACACAAGTCAGCAAAATAACCCACTAACAACACAATGACAGGATCAAATCCACACATACAAACACTAATCTTGAATGTAAATGGGCTAAATGCCCCATTTAAAAGGCAAAGAGTGGCAAGCTGGATAAAAAAGCAAGACCCAGTGGTATACTGTCTTGAAGAGACCCAGCTCACGTGCAATGACACCCACAGCCTCAAAATAAAGGAATGGTGGAAAATCTACTAAGCAAATGGAAATCAGA
>NW_016107500.1:5399272-5451901 GCF_001604975.1 Cebus imitator
AAAAAAAAAAAAAAAAGCCTAGAGGTTGCAGTCCTAATTTCAGACCAAACAAACTTTAAACCAACAAAGATCAAAAAAGACAAAGAAGGGTGTAATGTAATGGTAAAGTGTTCAATTCAGTAAGAAGAGTTAAATATCCTAAATATACATGCACCCAACACAGGAGCACCAAGATTCATAAAGGAAATCCTTAGAGACCTACAAAAAGACTTAGACTCCCACACAATAATAGTGGTAAACTTCTACCTTCCACTGGCAGGACAGATCATTGAGGCAGGAAATTAACAAAATATTTAGGACCTGAACTCAACATTGGACTGAATGGATCTAATAGACTTCTACAGAACCGTCTACCCAAAAACAACAGAATATACACTCTTCTCCCTCCATATGGCATGTACTCTAAAATCACCCACACAATCAGACATAAAATGATCCTCAGCAAGTGTAAAAGAGCCAAAATCATACTGAGCATGCTCTTGGACCACAGAATGATAAAAATAGAAATCAAGACTTAAAAAATTGCTCAAAACCATGCAATTACATGGAAATTAAACAGCCTGTTCCTGAATGCCTTTTGGGTTAATAATAAAATTAGGGAAGAAATTATGTTATTTGAAACTAATGAGAAAAAAGATACAAAAGTATCTTTGCAACACAGAATCTCTGGAACACAGCCATTGCAGTAAGAGGAAATTTATAGCACTAAATACCACATCAAAAAGTTAGAAAAATCTCAAATTGACAATTTAACATAACTAAAAGAACTAGAGAAGCAAGAGCAAACCAATCCCAACTGAAGAAGATTGAGACACAAAAAACAATTCAAAAGATTGGTGAATCCAGTTGTTTGTTTGAAAAAAAAATCAATAAGATATGCCACTAGCTAGACTAATAAAGAAGAAAAGAGAGAAGATTCAAATACGCAATTAGAAATGGCAAAAAGGGCCAGGCACCATGACTCATACCTGTAATCCCAGCACTTTGGGAGGCTGAGGCAGGTAGATCATCTAAGGTCATGAGTTCAAGACCAGCCTAGCCAACATGGTGAAATCCCATTTCTACTAAAACTACAAAATAATTAGCTGGCTGTGGTGGCAGGTGCCTGTAATTGCAGCTACTCAGGAGGCTAAAGCCAGAGAATAGCTTGAATCCAGGCAGCAGAGGTTTCAGTGAGCCAAGATCATGCCATTGCACTCCAGCCAGGGGGACAAAGCAATATTCTGTCTCTAAAAAAAAGAAAAAGAAAAAGGAAGGAAGGAAGGAAGGAAGGAGGGAAGGAAGGAAGGACGGACGGAAGGGAGGGAGGGAGGGAGGGAGGGAGAGAGAAAGAGAGAAAGAAAGAAAAGAAAGAAAGAAGGAAAGAAAGAAAGAAAGAAAGAAAGAAAGAAAGAAAGAAAGAAAGAAAGAAAGAAGAAGAAGAAGGAAAGAAAGAAAGGAAGGAAGGAAGGAAGGAAGGAAGAAGGAAAGAAGGAAGGAAGGAAGAAGAAAGGAAGGAAGGAAGAAGAAAGGAAGGAAGGAAGAAGAAAGGAAGGAAGGAAGAAGAAAGGAAGGAAGGAAGGAAGGAAGAAGAAAGGAAGGAAGGAAGGAAGGAAGGAAGGAAGGAAGGAAGGAAGGAAGGAAGGAAGGAAGGACAAAGGGGATGTTACCACCAACCCAACAGACATACAAACAACCATCAAATACTACATGAAAACATATATGAACACAAACTGGAAAACCTAGAAGAAATGAATAAATTCCTGGAAATATACACCTTTCCTAGACTGAACCAGAAAGAAATTGATTCCCTAAGCAGACCAATCATGAGTTCTAAAGCTGAATCAGTAATAAATATCCTACCAACCAAAATTAGCACAGGACCAGAAAGATACACAGTCAAATTCTACTAGATGTATAAAGAAGAGATGGTACCATTTCAACTGAAACTATTTTTTTAAATTGAGGAGGAGGGACTCCTCCTCAATTTATTTTATGAGACCAGCATCATCCTGATAACAAAATCTGGCAGAGACATAGCCAAAAAAGAAAACTTCAGACCAATATCCTTAATGAACATTGATGCAAAAATCCTCAACAAAATACTGCAAGTTGAATCTAGCAGCACATCAAAAAGCTGATCTACCATGCTAAAGCAGGCTTTATCCCTGGGTTGCAAAGTTGGTTTGACATATATGCAAATCAATAAATATTATTCATTACATAAACAGAACTAAAGACAAAAACCACATAATCATCTCAATAGATGTAGAAAAAGGTTTTGATAAAATTCAATATCACTTCATGTTAAAAACTCTCGACAAACTAGGTGTTGAAGAAATATACCTCAAAATACTTAGTGCCTTCTATCACAAACCCACAGCCAACATTACACTGAATGAACAAAAGCTGGAAGCATTTCCCTTGAAAACATAATTTTAATAGTAGTAATGTTATTAATAAAGCAACAATCTATTTGTTTAAAAAAAAAAGAAAGAAAGAAAACTAGCACAAGACAAGGATGCCTTCTCTCACCACTCCTATTTAACAAAGTACTGGAAGACCTGGCTAGAGCAATTAGGCAAGAGAAAGAAATAAAAGGCATTCAAACAGGAAGACAGGAAATCAAACTATCCTGGTTTGCAGATAACATGATTCTATACCTAGAAAGCCTCATAATGTTGGCCCACAGTTTCTTCAGCTGATAAACAACTTCAGCAAAGTTTTAAATACAAAGTCAACATACAAATTCAGTAGCATTCCTATATACCAACAACAGCCAAGCCAAGAGCCAAATAAGAAATTCAATCCCATTCACAACAGCCACAAAAAGAATAAACCACCAAGAAATACAGCTAAACAGGGAGGTTAAAGATCTCTGCAATGAGAATTACAAGACACTGTCTAAAGAAACCAGAGATGACAAAAACAAATGGAAAAACATTCTATGTTCATGAATAGAAAGAATCTATATCATTAAAATGGCCATCTGCTCAAAGCAATTTACAAATTCAATGCTATTTCTATTAAACTACCAGTGACATTCTTCACAGAACTAAAGAAAACTATTTTAAAATTCATATGAAACCAAAAAAGAGCCCAAATATCTAAGACAATCCTAAGCAAAAAGAACAAAGCTGGAGGTACCACAGTATCTGACTTCAAACAACATTACAAGGCTACAGTAACCAAAACACCATGGTACTGGTACAAAAACAGATACGCCAATGAAACAGAAAAAAGAACCCAGAAATAAGACTACCCACCTACAACTATCTGATCATCTACAAACCTGACAAAAATGAGCAATGGGGAAAAGATTCCCTATTCAATAATTGGTGCTGGCCTAAGTAGTTAGTCACATAGAGAAGATTAAAACTGGATCCCTTCCTCACATCATACACAAAAATCGACTCAAGATGAATTAAAACTTAAATGTACAACCCAAAATTATAAAATCTCTGGAAGACAACCTAGGCAATGCCATTCTAAACATAAGAACTGGGAAAGATCTTGTCATGAAGATGCCAAAAGCAATTGCAACAAAACCAAACATTAAAAATGGAGATCTAACTAAGCTTAAGAGCTTCTGCACAGGAAAGGAAACCATCAACAGAGTAAATAGGCACTCTACAGAATGGGAGAAAATACTTGCAAACTATGCATCTGACAAAGGTCTAATATTCTAGATCTATTAGGAACTTAAACAAATTAACAAGCAAAAATCAACCAACACCATTAAAAAGTGGGCGAAGGACATAAACAGACACTTTTCAAAAGAAGGCACACATGTAGCCAACAAGCACATGAAAAAAGCTTAATATTGTTGATCATTAGAGAAATCCACACTAAAGCCACAATGACACACCATCTTACACCAGCCAGAATGGCTATTATAAAAAGGCAAAAAATAGCAGATTCTGCTAGGTCGAAGAACTTACACAATGTTGGTGGGAGGGTAAATTAGTTTGACCTTTGTGGAAGGCAGTGTCGTGATTTTTCGAAGAGCTAAAAAACAGAACTGGCATTTGACCCAGCAATCCCATTAGGCATGTATACCCAAAGGCATATAAATTGTTCTATTATAAAGATACATGCACACGTATGTCCATCACAGTACTATTCACAAGAGCAAAGACATGAAATTAACCTAAGTGCCCATCAATGGTAGACTGGATAAAGAAAATGTGGTACATATACACTGTGGAATACTACACAGTTATGAAAAATAATGAGAATATGTTCTTTGCAAGAACATGAACGGAGCTGGAGGCCATTCCTTAGCAAACTAATGCAGGAACAGAAAACCAAATACCCCATGTTCTCACAAGTGGAAGCTAAATGTTGAGAGCCCATGGACCCAAAGGGCAGAACAACACAGAATGGGACCTATTTGAGGGTGGGGATGGGAGGAGGGAGAGAATCAGAAGAAAAATAACTATTGAGTCCTAGGCTTAGTACCTGGGTGATGAATAATCTGTACAACATGCCCGATAACAAGTTTCCCTGTATAACAAGCCTGCATGTGCACTCTGCATGTAAAATAAAAGTTTAAGAAAAAAGAAAACTGATATTTAGCCTGATTACCAGTTACAAGGCAGTGGCAGTGAATCAGGAATTACTGATGTATTATCTGCATGTGAAAGACATACAATGGGAAGTGAAAGAAATTCTGGAAATCTCAGACCAAAAAAGAATACCAAGAGAAATCTTGTTTTAGGCTGGGATCACCCACCCATATTGGTTATTTAGAATGAATTAACTGGGAACTGAATTGAACAGGAGTCTGACAATAGATGAAGCCCCTTCTGAGGCAAAGCTCTTCTCTGTGGCTTGGAAAAGAGGAATAAATATATTAATGTACTTCTCCGGGTGCTTGGAGAATTTGCAGGATAATGTCTGTAATGAACTCTAAGCTTCTTAAAAAATAATCCTTGAAAGTCATGCAGGGAGACTCATTATCACGGTGTCCTCAGGAGAAGCCAGGCCAGGTGAGAAGTGTGTGGCATTATAATGACGTCCTGGTGGTGTGTGGAGAATCAGACCCCTACGGATGCAGCAGAGCAGCCCATATGCTACACAAAGTCCAGAAAAGTCATTTGTGCCCCATAAGCAGATGCTTTTTTTCTGTGTGGGTGGAGCCGCACCTGTGTGGTGGGACTCATACACAGGCATCTCTGAGCTCCCAGTCTTCCTGAACTCCTCCTATGTGCAAACCAATAAATAAAAAGATCCTGTCTCTGATTCCTTGACAGTGTCTCACAGTAATGCTTATATTTAAACACAAACAAACAAATATAATGATGAGAACAAAAAGACCCTGTAAGATCTGTGACCCCTGCGGATTGCATGTAGTTTTTTGTTGTTGTTTTGAGATGGAGTTTCACTCTTGTTGCCCAACCTGGAGTGCAGTGGCATGATCTCGGCTCACCGCAACCTCCGCCTCCCTGGTTCAAGTGATTCTCCTGCCTCAGTCTCTCGAGTAGCTGGGATTACAAGCATGTACCACCAGTCCCAGCTAATTTTGCATTTTTAGTAGAAACACGGTTTCTCCATATTGGTCAGGCTGGTCTCGATCACCTAGCCTCAGGTGATCCCCCGGTCTCGGCCTCCCAAAGTGCTGGGATTACAGGTGTGAGCCACTGCGCTCCACTGCCTGTGATTTTTAAAAGCGTCTACAAAACCCGTGGAGGGACAGTGAGCTGGAATAGAATCTCATGTTCCTGGGCTTGTGCTTATGAAATCCAGAGAAATGAGATTAATGCTCCTAATGTTCTCACTGTATCCAGAACTGGGCATTTTGATAGAGCTGTGTCCTCAAAATGACTTCCTTTCTGAGGCAGGAAGTGGCCGACAGGCTTCCTAATAAGCTTATGATTTAGTTATCTGCCCCTGAGCACGTTCCCGACCTCTCTGACTCAGTTTCCCCGTGTGTGAAGTGGTGGGGTTGCTGTGACACCTTAGCACTCACAGGACCGGCCACGTGGCGTGCTTGGTGCCACTGTCACTGTGCGCCCTGCATTGTGGGGTCCCGGGTGCTCTGGACCGTGCGCTGGAGGGCGGGCGAGGGAGGCTGGACGTTTCCACGGGCCGAAGCGTTTGCATGCGTCCCCTCCCACCTCCACTCGGGGTGCCGAGGAACCCACGCTTTGTGATGCCCTCAGCGTCTTTCTCACACACTTCACGGGTCTTGGAGGAACCCGCGTTTGCAGCCCTTCTGAGCGACCTGCAGACACATCTGCGAATCGTGCCATGACCTCCTTTGATGCTGCTTTCCATGTGAAATGGTTTTCTAAAATGTAAATAAGCCATCGCAAAGCCCCCTGTTTATTCTGATTCTGCACCACCTGACAGAACCGGGCACAGAGGTGACGCGCTCCAGCTGCCTCTGCTCATTTTTTTTCTTTTTGTCCGCGGTGGCCTCTCCTCCGTCCATCCCCACTGTGTTCAGAGCAGCCGTTTAACGAGGAGCTCTAATTAGCAGCGCTTTGAGGTGAGCTCGGACACTTAAAGTCGTTCTCGCTCCCCAGGCTTTCTTCCTCAGTAATAATTAAAAACCGAGGACCAGGTATTCAAACTGTTTTTGCTGAGACGATGGCCACCGTTTCCCTGGAAATGTCAGGAGTGCACGAGGTGTGAGTCTTCAAAGCACCTCTGGAAAGTTCGCAGGCTCACGATGAGGCATCGAGAATTTCAATGAGAACTGTATTCAAATGACCAAGAAAGAGGGATTTATGCAGGTTGGAAGAAAACACATCAGTTACAGTTATAATAAAGACCTTAACTATATTCGAAATACATTGCTTATAGAAGGAAGATAGTTTTTCTTAATATCCAAGTCCATATTATCTATTTTATTTGACTCACATTTGTGTAATGTTTCATAAAGTCTACCAACAGGAACTTAAAATTAAATTGAGGTTATTTGTGCCCCACACCTACGGAGTGGAAGGAGGTTTAACAGTGGGTCCAGGCAGCTAACTCCATATTGGACACCTTGCGATGGCTTGAAATCTGCCCTGCTGAGAGCAGTCGCGTACCCAACTGACACCTGCTGTGCATGGGGCTGTGTTTATCGCTTTTTTGATCATTCAGACTTGAAAGAGTAATGGATAAATGGTAATCACACAGACACAAGTTTAAGATGTGGTGTTTCCACAGGTATCACATTGTGAATGGCACAGAAAACTACGGAAGCGTTCTTTTAATATTCAAAAACGATGGCAAAATTCAGCAAAGAGCTTGCTCTCACCGTTGCACTGATGAACAAGTCCCAACAAGTGTCTTCGCTGTTTCACTTTTGTCTTGTTAATGTAAATAAAAGATCAGCTCACGTTCACGTCAGGACTTCAGTTCGTTACGCGTGTGCGTGTGCATTTTGTTTTCCGTGTAGGCTCAGTCAGGTCCTGTTGACGGGTTTGAATGCTCTGTGTAAGCACTTCCCGCAGGAACGGCAGCACGTGTTCTCTCCAGCAGTAGGAAAGGAGAGCAAAGTGCTATCCAAAGTGACTTTTCATTAGGCTCCGTATCCTCTGCCAGTTCACCCCGTTTTATTCTGACTCAGAAGACTCTCCACAGGGTTTCTTTTGCTTCCGTGCAGAGCTGTTTCTCCTGGCAGTGTATCTTACTTTGTTTTTGTTGTGTCTGTGTCTCGGGAGATCTTTCTAATTTCTGCATCGTAATGACTCGCTGCTTCTTTACTGCCACTTTCTCCTCTCCTCTCAAACTGCAAGGCCCTGGATGGCAGGCAGGCAAACCCAGGCGTGCACAACCGAGGCAGGGCAGCGTCTTCTCGGGTGGGGGCAGGACTGCCTAGGAAAGGGGGACCAGTGGCCTGGGAGTCTCCATCCCTCTGCCACAACTAAAGAGGAAAATACGCTTTTGACGTAACACTGATGACGGGCTGTCCGGTGGTAGGTAGGATTTGCAGCCTGTATCCCAGGTCTTCCAGATTTGGGGGTGGGTCAGGCCGTAGGCACAGAGGACTGTGATTGTCCCTCCCTGGCAAACCCCTCCTGGCTCTCTCTGAGGGTCTCTGGCATGCCTCGCCTCGCGTGAGGACCTTGGGATGACTCTCTGGGCCCTGCTTTTTCCCTCTCCATCCCCTGGGGTTGTTTCTGATGCTGGCGCCCAGATCGGCAGCTCTAACACCAGCACCCTACACAGGTGGGCATCAGGCTGCGGCCCGCAGACACTGCTCACAACCGCCAATGCCGCCGGCCAGGGCTGCTGTGGTCCAGACACAGGAGGAGCCGCTGGTGCCAAGTCAGTTGGTAACTGGCCCTTTCCATGAGCCTCAGAGAAAAACGGGTTCCGTTTCCCTGTTTATCAGCCTTCCCAGAGGAAGGCGGGCAGGAACCCATGCAGTCCAGGCTGCAGGATTCAGAACCCCTCCCCCTTCTTTGGTGAATCCTGAAACTTAATCCCAGCCCCCCAGGGGGGTTCTGGAGGCACACACACTTGGGCCCTCCGACACTCCCAAGTTTCCAACCCTGGGGGCCTCCACCCAGGGACACTCCTTGTGTCCTGTGACTGTGAGAGTCCCCCCATTAGAGGAGAGAGCCCACAACTACCTCACCGTCGGGCTGTGTTTCTCCACCCGGACACCTGTGATGGGCTGAATCGTTGCCCCAAAATTTATATATCGACCTCCTCACTCCCAGCACCTCAAATGCCAACTGTGTCTGAAGACAGAGTCTTTAAAGAGGAAATTACCTGAAAATGAGATTATACGACAGCACCTAGTCCAATCCATAGGTGTCCTGATAAGAAAGGAGAAGTTAGCACGCAGACAACAAGCAGGGCCACAACCCCGTGGGGACCCAGGAAGACAGACTCGCTCTCTGAGCCCAGGAGAGAGGTCCCTGGAGAAACCACCCTGCGGACACCTTACCCTCGGGTAGCAGCTTCCAGAACCGTGAGAGAATAAAGGTCTTATTTAAGGCCCCATCAGTGGTGCTTTGTAATGGCAGCCAAGCATAGGAATGCAGCCACCAAATGTCCCCAAGCACACGTCTGTCTCTGGGGCCTGTGCGTTTGCAGCCCCTGAGGCAAAAGCGAGTGAGGACCAGGGTTACACAGTTTGGATCATGTTAGAGCATATGTCCATCAGTAACGTATCAGGGCATTATGTCAGTGGATGTTCAATTGCTCACAGTACTTGACTAACATGCACCATTTTCAAAGGAGCCGTGTGTTCAGCCTGGATCCAGGTGATCGGAAGCCCGGATCCAAGATGAAGCAGGAACAGAAGCTCTCGACTGTCACACAATGTCAAAGCGTGGGCAAGTCATGTGGACGCTTCCGGGGCCACAGGAAGGCGTGAGGAAAGACCTGGTTCCCCATCTCATTTCCATTCAGTAGGTGTGCATGTTAAAAACAAAGGGAATCTGTGCAGAATCAGAGTCGGAGGGAGTCAGCTGCACTTTACTCTTGTTCTTCCTAACGCAGCGTTGCACTGATGACCCAAACATAGCCTGAGGTGTGGGCCCCACGGCCGGCACCCCCTTTAAAGAGTCTGAGACCAGGTGGGGCCGGGCAACACAGCAAGTGTCCTGAGTGCTGGGGACTGACCTTTCCATCACTGCGCTTGCTGTACGACTCAGACCACAGGCACGGGGGCGGGGAGCCTTTCCACCGCATTTTTACAAAATGAGCCCCCTTCAAAGCGAAACAGCATTATTGATCAAAGCGTAGGTGACTCCATATGTAAAGAAGAAACAGCTGGTGTCACCCTGGGCCACTCACACATGCTGCACGGACGCCCCCTCTCATTAAAAACGGGTGGGATCGCATTCCAGGCCCAGCCTGCAAAGTTAATGACCAGCTGGCAACAAAGCAGCTTGTGAGCCTTGTACTACAACGTGGTTACCTACCGGCGTTCTTATGAGTGGGTCTGCGCAGCGGCCCGGCCGGCTGGTATTTGACACACAGACAGGGAAGTTCCCAGGCGCGCTGCGAGGCTGACTCACTTCAAAGTCCTCGCCCTGCTGGCTTGGTTTACACCTGAGCCAATTAGCTCCGGACATCAGAAGAGGCCTGAAAACGGAGCCAAGCCCTTATTCCCGGGCTGCAGAAAGTCACTTGATCCCAGGTAAATGATACAGGAAGAACAATGGAGGGGTGGGGGACCAGCAGGGCGCTGCGCCCCTCGGAGGAGCTGAGACGCAGAGACTGGGCGTTGGCGAGCACGGAGGGCCAGGCCCGCACTCCGGGTGTTTGTTGAGCTTTTGTTGATAACAAAGGAGCAAATTGAAATGAAGCTGTCTGCAGTCTGTTTGCCGCATATCAAATATGCTGTAAGATATGCTGATTTGCGCTTCTGCTGAATTATTGAACATTGAGCTTCCAGAAATCGGGCAGGTGGGGGGAGGCCCAGGAGGAGGGACCCAGCTGGAGCAGCACTGCCCTCTGAACGTTCCACTGTGTCTGCGGGGAAAATGGAGGCTTCCTGCAACCCCAGCACTTTGGGAGGCCGAGGCAGGCAGATCACCTGCAGTCAGGAGTTCGAGACCACCCTGACCAATATGGTGAAAACTCTTCTCTGCTAAAAATACAAAAATTAGCTGAGCATGGTGGTGGGCACCTGTAGTCCCAGCTACTCAGGAAGCTGAGACAGGAGAATGGCTTGAACCCAGGAGGCAGAGGTTGCCGTGAGCGAGCCGAGATTGTGCCACTGCACTCCAGCCTGGCGACAGAGTGACACTCCTTCTCAAAAAAAAAAAAAAAAGGAAAAATATAATGGAGAGTCCAGTGACCCCTGTGTCCTCTGCACCCTCCTCAACTCCCGGTCACTGTGAACTTGCTGAATGGGCCTAGGGCCTCACGGCAGATGAGGCTTGCCACCATTTTTTGGTTCACTTTGGTCAAGGCTGCAGCTGGACGAGCCTCCTACAAAGAGCGGCTATCTGCCTGTAAGACAGGTGCTATGCTTACACCTCCCACGTGTGGGGTAGGCCAAAGAATAGGACCTACTGGAGTCAGGTCAAAGTTCTGCGCATTAAACAACCGTGTTCCCAACACCTTTCAGGGATGAGGCGACACATTTTGGTGCTGGAGACACAGGATGAAGGAGGCACAGCAGCACCCCGTGGTGGTTGGCCTCTGTCTGGCAAGGAGTGAGTGACACACGCATCCCTGCTGCTGGCATCATGTAGGCGATGGCATCACACAGGTATTGCAGAAACCGGGTTCCCTTTAGAAAAAACAAAGAAGAAGCAGGATATGCACATTTTTGAGAGCCGGTGCATGTATGTGGGTGCGTCTTCCTGTGTGTGGACACATGTGTATTTCTGTACAGTGTGCTGAGTGGTGCAGAAGTGCGACCAGGGAGACATCAGGCAAACCCATGTCACAGGGTCCCAAACACAGTGGCCAGAATGATTCACTTACTGAAAGTCCAAGCTTATGTCTTGATTAAGCTCCTTCATAACTTAGGATACGTTTTATTTCCACTGTAAGTTGGAATTACACTCCTGAAATCCACAGTAAGTTGGAATTACACTCCTGAAGTTTTGCAATAAGACGAAATCTTAGGCATTTTTTTTTTCTGTGATGATTTAGATGACTGCATCTCAAGGAACGGAAAATCAGCTTTTCCTCCTGTGGGATAGAGATCATGCCAACTAGAAGGCCCTCTTCGGACAACTCGCTTGGAGTTTAGCCAAGACGTGCATAATTATTTTTCTAATAATGGGAGAGTGAAAGCCACAACCTGTGGGTATGTCTGGCTGTGTAGTGAAGTTGTGACCACAGCACACGGTGGGGCGGGATGGGGTGACATGAGGCTTATCCCCTAGACGAGAACCTGCCCACTGCACATGGAGGAAGAAGAGGTCAGGGCCCCCAGGGGACTCAAAGATGCTGGTGGCCAACTCGGGCCAACTTCCCAGGTTTTCCCTCCTTCCTCCTGCCACGTCCTCCTGGAGAAAGGGCCTTTCCGCCTTCACCAGGTCCTGGACACTGAGCCTGCTCTGCACTCACGGTGGACATTTGGACATTTGGTGGGGTCATTACAGGACAGAGGGGCAAACACAGAGTGCTCCAGATTTTGTTTCCAAAACAACATCCTATTCTAGGACCCATATGCTCAGTTCTAAGGAAAGTGACAGAAGGTGTGAGGCTTACTTTGAGGGTCCTGGAATCAATGTGACATGTGTCCTTCCTTCTCCCCTTACTGCTCCCACTCTGTCTCCTTCCAAGCCAAGCACCAGCACAGCCACACACATATGTGCACGCAGGTACACACATGTATCACTGGTGCATATATGCATGCACACAGCAAGGTACAGGCACATGCATGCATCACTGGTATATGCACACACACACACAGCACATACATGCATCACAAGTACACACACACATGAGCAGAGCAAGACACAGGCACACACATGCATCACAGACACGTGTGTACATGTAGGCATCATGGGTACATGCATGCACACACATGAACCATGAGTACATGCACACACACAGGTGTACACACATGTATGGGTGCATGCATGCACACATATGCATCACAGGTACCTGTGTGTATATACAGGCACACGCAGGCATTGTGGGTACATGCATGCACACACAGGCACATACATGCATCATGGGTACATGCATGCACACATGTGTATCATAGGTATGTGCACACAGCAAGACACAGGCACACACATGCATCACAGGTACATGCACACACATGCACATACATGCATCACAGGCACATGTGTGTACATGCAGGCATCACGGGTATGTGCATGCACACACAGGCACACAGGCATGAGTACATGCATGCATGCACATGAATCACAGGTATGTACACATGTGCACACAGTAAGACAGGCACACACAAGAATCACAGGTACATGTACACACACATTCACCACAGGCACATATGTGCACATGCAGGCATCACAGGTATGTGCATGCACACACAGGCACACAGGCATGAGTACATGCATGCATGCACATGAATCACAGGTATGTACACATGTGCACACAGTAAGACAGGCACACACAAGAATCACAGGTACATGTACACACACATTCACCACAGGCACATATGTGCACATGCAGGCATCACAGGTATGTGCATGCACACACATGCATCATGGATACATACATGCAGGCACACACATGTTGTTATGGTTTGGCTGAGTCCCCACCCAAATCTCATCTTGAATTTCCACATGTTGTGGGAGGAACCTGGTGGGAGGTAATTGAATAATGAGAGTGGGTCTTTCTTGTGCTTTTCTTGTGACAGTGAATAGGTCTCATGAGATCTGATGTTTTTAAAAATGGGAGTCTCCTGGCACAAGCTTTCTCTTTGCCTGCTGCCATCCATGTAAGACGTGACTTGCTCCTCCTTGCCTTCTGCCACTATTGTGTCACAGTTCCCTAGCCACATGGAACTGAGTTCAATTAAACCTCTTTCTTTTCTAAAAAAGAAAAAAAAAAAGCCCCCAGATCACGTCTCCCACCCACAGCTGGCTCTGGGGGCCCCCTTGGCTGCTGCAGAGGATGAGGTCAGGCAGGCATGCGCTCTTTTCATCATCAGTCTGTAGCTCTAAATGCTTCTGCAGGAGCCCAGCTCTGGGGAACTGGACAGACCACACAGGAGCCCAGAGCCCCCAGCCTGACGAGACCCAGCCTCCCTCCATGGCTGCCTCCCGGCGGACCCACCACCTGCTTGTCACGAAGGCAGGGAGCATCACTGGCCTGAGCCAGCTTGCAGTGGGGAGGGTCCCCAGGGCAGAGGCCAGTGCAGGCCCCCAACAGCAGCAGGGTGGGCAGCCGCAGGAAGCAAAGCCATCTACAGAAGGAAAGGGCCCCGAAAGGGAATCGCGTGGCTTGGACACGCAGCAGCACTCAGATCTCAAACTGGAGCCCACACTCCCTGGGCCCCACGTTCAGAATATCTGGTCTCCTGTCCATCTTTTGGGCTGGAAGTGGTGCCAATTACTATGATATTTACTCCAGCAAACAGCAGTTAATAAGCACTTCCGGTGACGTTTCAAGGGCCTCTGTATTTAGAGAGCAGCAGGCGTATTTCCCACTCTGCCACCTGCCGTGGACTGAAGGAGTCCCCCACGCATTCTGTGTGGAGCTTGTCACCCCCAGAGTGATGGTGTTAGCAGCTGGAGCCTCTGGGGATGATGAGGTCGGCAGGGTCCCTCACACACGGGATCAGTGCCCTCACCAGCGAGGCCCCAGGAGCTCTCCTGCTTCCTCTGCTGTGGGAAAACACAGTGAGAAGTCAGCAGCTGCAGGAGGCCCCCATCGAAGCCCAGCCCTGCTCGTGCCCTGATCTCCGACTTCCAGCCTCCAGAACTGAGAAATACGTGTCTGTTTAAAAGTCACCTGCTCCATGGTATTTTGTTACAGATTCCAAACTAAGACACCACCCATGAAATTCACATACCCCTTGTTCATGGACACCCGGAATTAAATAAATGTCATTGAATATCTTGGGCCAGCCAGAAAATGTCTCTGGGAATGCAGACACGAATTCACCGCAGCAACATATTCGCATGTCAAAGTCTCAGGCATGCATTGTTTATTTGTATCTACTTATGGCAGGTGCAAGAGACGCGCACAGGTACACACACCCTGTGATCCACATAAGAGATGGCTGGTATCACGTACCCAGGGCTGATGCATGTGTGTGTGTGTGTCTGTGTGTGTAAGTCCGCTCCCACGTGCCGAGTTGGAGGTGCACAGACTCACAACACGCATGATCTCCTCAGATGGCCAGGCTCACACTCCCTCCAGACAGGAGGAATTGGAAAAAGGAAAACATCCGAAGAGGCGCGCTGGAGGCTGGAGGACTGCAATCAGATAAATTAATGATTCTTCATCATGGTACATTTTTAAATTAGGCGAACAGACCACCGATCCCTTTCCACAGAGCCCTAGACCTCCCCAGAAGCACAGAAGGAGACCTCAGTAACAGAGAGCCGCCCCACGAGGGGGCCAGCGCTGGGGGCAGTGGACATCCCCACCCACCGGGTGTTCTCCCAGGCCGTGAGACATTAATTATATGAACTATGAGGAAATCACTTTTTGGTGCTCCAGATAAAAACAGTTCTTTGGCAGACACCCTCTTCTCTTCATTAAATATTTAATATTTTATATCCAGCATTGTATTAGAAATTTGATCTCAAATGCCAAAAATTTAGGTGTGGTGCTAAGACTCAGGTTGTCAGCATGGAAATAAATTATCCCTGATTTTCTGAGAACTGAAATCTCCACTGGGGGCCCGCCCTCAGTTCCCTGATTCTAAGTGGGCGGGAGTGGGCGAGGTGGGGTCTGTAAACATTGGCCCATTTGTGGCACAGCATCTGTGGCTACTTTCACACCACAGTGGCAGGGCTGAGTAGCTGCCCAAGAGGCCACATGACCTGCGACACCCAGCTGGTTGTGGGACAAATCTGCCACCTCTGTTCTAAAGGAACTGAGGTGTGCAGGCACTGGCAGACGCACAAACCCACACTCACCTTGGTAAGGCTTGGACTGAACTTGGGAACAGGAGCAGACCAGGGCATGGGGCCCACTGCTGGGCCAGAGACACCAGCCTGATTAGAAGGGGCCGTCTGGAAGAAGTGCCTCCCAGTGCTGGAGATGGGAAAGCCCCGGATGGAGATGGTTCCCTTTGGACACCATCAGAGGAGAAAGGCTAGACATTCTCCTACTCCACAGAGGTGTCCCCAGATGCGGAAGTGGAGGCAGGGGTCAGGTCCTGTGTCTCTGAGCAGGACAGGGCCAGGATTCCAGGGACAGCAAATGTGCCTCTAAGGGGCTGGTGATGCAGAAGCCACAGCAGCCCCTCCCTCGGAGATCTGAGCTCTCCCTGGCTGCAGACTCCCCACGGGCTGCCCATGGCCTGGGACCTGTGCACCTCAGAGAGGGGCAAGCCCTGGCGAGCCTTATTCTCATGCAGAGGAAGGAGCCCTGGGACAGAGGGACGGGCTATTAGCCAGTCAGAGCCCACTCGGGGAAGCACAGCCACCAAGACCTAGGGGAAGGTGGATGGGGAAGGAATTAGCCCCCACCTGCCTGAGAAAGCCGGAGAACTTCAGGTCCAGGAGGCCCGGAGGGGCCACCAGCCAGCCAGTGGGCCGGGTTTCCCAGGATGGCCCCTGACTCTGATGCCAGCGACAATGGCTCCTTCCTTTGTGTTTCCAGGCTGGTGGGTAATGGCCTTGCTGTTGCTTAGAGCTCTGGGCTGCTTCTCCTTGCCCCGTTTGACCTCTCAGCCATCCCAGCTCTGGTTTAACCACATTCTGGTGTTAAGTCTCATGTTTGCCTCGCTGGACTCCTAACGCGGGGGACAGGTGTTCAGAATGCTCGTCCCTGTGGACCACACGAGGATGTAGGCTTGGGCCCAATTGTGCATTTCCATTCATCAAAGTCTTGGCAGAGATCTGGGAAGCGGAGTGGTTGGGGAGTGTCCGAGTGTGAATGGCACATTTTAAAGAACCAGGGGTGACGTCAACTCAGCATGAAGCCACAGCAACCAGGGAGCCATAGGTTACTTGTGCACAGGGGCAGAGCAATGACGATGACAGCTATCTGGGTCCAGGTACTGCAAAATACAACGCTCTGGCGTGATTTCCTGCCTCACTGTGGCTGACCCGGCCCCATCCCCGAGGTGGCTGAGCACCGTGGTCGGCAATGCCCTGCCTGCCCAGCTGGACCTGGGCTTCGGTCCTGGCTCTCAGCCGTTCTGTAAAGTAGAAATAGTGAAAGTCCCTTCCTCCCCCAGCCTTCATGGGAACCAAATGTATCATTCAATACAAAATTTCTGAAACACTGTTCCACATTTTCTGCCTCCATTGTCTCATTGTTCAGTCCTTTTGCAACTATTTGCAAAAAAAAAAAAAAGAACTGCAGCTGATTAGAAGTAACTTTGATTAACTTGGGTTAAGTTATCAAAAGCTCAACGGCCTTCACGTTAACCCCGTTAGAGTGCAGCTTCGCACCGCTGGTCATCAAGTCCTTTCTATTCTCACTCTGCGTTCACCCCAAGCAGCACCTCCGGAAAACACCGCTTAGTGACGGAGGCTATTTCTGTAGGAAGACAGACGTTCTGGGTTGGACTTCATTTTTTACCCCTATTTCTCCCACTGGGGAGAAGACCCTCGACATTTTACCTCAGAAACATTGTTCTTCACCAAATAAAAGGATTACTTTTTGGGGGGAAGAGACTTTGTGAAAACGAATATTTCATCAAAGAACAAGGATAGCTTGGACCAGCTGATCCCTCCACTTCTCTCCTGAAGGGCCTCTCTCCTGAGCCGCACCCTCCATCTGCCCGCTGAGCGCTGGCCGCCTGTTGGCCTGGGTGATCACGCTCACTGGGGCCGTGGTCTGCCTGGGAGCCCCCACCCACGGCTACCAAAGCACCTGCTCGCGTCATCCGTCCGGGAGACCAACCCTCACATTCACTTTCAGCCTCCTGTTTTGCTACAAAAGGGACCAACGCCTTCTGAAAACAACTCATCCTTACTAATCAAATGGAATTTAGGTTTTGTAGAAGCAACTCATTGTTTATTCAAATTCATGTTTTATCCTTTAAATAGCCTGGGATAATGTGCAAAGTAGAAAAGTTCCTTTTAAAAGTTGTCTTTCTTGTTAAAGAATAAGTGTGCTGAGGGTTACAGCTCTTTTAGAATTTGTCTAGCAGGCTTTCTGGTTTTTGCCAGAAAACCCCTAAAAAAAAAGAAAAGAAAAAGATAAGTGTCCTAGTAACTCTGTCAAGCCCTAACCTACATAGCCGTTAGGCAGACTGTACTTACAGGCACAGAGTACATTCTATATCCTTGTACGTTAACCAAGATATCTGTGCTGGACGTGCTCACAGGCATGTCCCATCTCTCCAATGTTTTCACCGGTTTAGAAAAGTTTTAAGTTGTTAGCCAATCGTGTTTTAGTTTAGATGGTGAGGTCTGGCTCCAGCCAATGGAGATCAGACACAGCAGTGAGGACAACCCTAAAAGTGTTAGGAACAAATTTGTGTGTTTTCCTTTGCTCATTGCACTCTCGTGGCAAGATGGCTAGTGAGAGTACCATTTCTGCAGTCCACGGAGTAAACATTGCATGGCTAAAAGATCCTTTGTCTCCACGCTAATTTTTCTTTGCGACACTGCGCATCTATTTCCAACAGATAAGTTACATTGCTGCTATAGTATTGTCAATGATCATAAACATGACTCCAGGTGAACAGGCACCACGGCATAGACACAGTGGTGGTGGCAAGAGCAGCACAGCATCCATGGCCCCGTGCCCTCCCCTAGGCTCCAGCGGCTCCATCTCTGGAGGGCATGGAGAGCCCTGGGCAAGCTGGCAGGTCAGCGATGCGAAGGTGATTCCAGGAGGACCTCTGAGGTTTCCCTGTTTTCCAAGGTGCTCCTTCGTTCTTCAAAACGAACACCGGGCTCAGTGGCTCACGTCTGTATTCCTAGTACTTTGGGAGGCCAAGGCAGGTGGATTAGGAGGTCAGGAGTTCAAGACCAGCCTGACCAATACGGTGAAACCCTGTCTCTACTAAAAATACAAAAATTAGCAGGGTGTGGTGGTGTGTGCCTATAGTCCCAGCTACTTGGGAGGTGGCGGCAGAAGAATCACCATAAACTGGAAACCACTCACGCCACCCAAGTTCTTTCCCTTCTCTCTGATCTTAGTGGCAACAAATTTAATTCACTGCCCTGCTACGTCTTGCTGAGAAAGCACATGTGGAGCACCGGGTAGATGACAGAGAATGCTTCTCATCTGTGCTAGTCTGCTCTCACGCTGCTATGGAGGAATGCCTAAGCCCGGGGAATTGACAGAGGAAAGAGGCTTAATTGACTCACAGTTCCACATGGCTGGGGAGGCCTCGGGAAACTTGCCATCATGGGAGAAAGTACCTCTTCACAGGGCAGCAGGAGAGAGGGTGAGTGCCAGCAGGGGGAACGCCAGGTTGTTGTAAAGCCATCAGATCTCATGAGATTCACTGACTAGCATAAGAACAGCATGGGAGAAACTGTCCCCATGATTCAGTGACCTCCACCTGGTCCTACCCTGGACACATGAGGATTATTACAATTCATGGTGAGATTTGGGTGGGGACACAGAGCCAAACCATATCACCATCACCCCAGGAGTCTCAGCAGTTTGAAGACATCAACCGATAATTCCTCATGGTAGCTGTTAGGGCAATGCAACTAGAAAGGACATCCCAGGGCTCCCTGCCATGCCCTGGACTATGGCTGCTGCTTGGAGTTTGTGGGTGAAGATGGAACCAGGAGGGGTAGCACCCACCATCAGTTGCCTGACCCGTGCCCTTCTGCTGCTGACTCAAAACAGATCAGTGCAAGGCTACAGTCTCAGATGTCAGCTCACACTCCAAAGAGAACCTTACAAAAACATCTCTTGCCCACTCCACCTCCACCCCAGCCCCAGCTCCTGATGCAAAGGGGAAAATAACCAACTGTTGGGCTGAGCATGGCTGGTGGCTCATGCCTGTAATCCAAGCACTTTGGAAGGCTGAGAGGTGGAAGGACAGTTTGAACCCAGGAGTTCCAGACCAATCTGGGCAACACAGGGAGACTCTGTCTCTACAAATAAAAAAATAAAAAGAAATTAGCTGGGCATGATGGTGTACCTTTGTGGGCCCAGCTACTCTGGGCTCAGGCTACACGATGGCTTGAGCCCAGGAGGTAGAGGCTACAGTGAGCCATGATTGTGCCTCTGCGCTCCAGCCTGAGTGATAGAGTGGGATCATCTTTTAAAAAGTCATATTAACTGTTGACTGTTTTAGATGTCTCTCCTACCATTCCATTTTGTATTTTAAGTAACATTTATACTACTACTTATTGATTATTTAGGATGGGAAGCTGGGTACCAACGGTCTCCTGTGGAAGGTGAAAATTCAGTGGATGTATTCCTGAAATTCCACTACACACACACACACACACACACACACACACACACACACGTTCACAACCACTGTCCAAAGTAGACTACAATTTTCTTTCTTTTTTTTTCAAGTTCACTTATCCTTTCTTTTTTTATTTTTATTTTTATTTTTTATTGCATTTTAGGTTTTGGGGTACACATGAAGAACATGCAAGATTGTTGCATAGGTACACACATGGCAGTGTGATTTGCTGCCTTCCTCCCCTTCACCTATATCTGGCATTTCTCTCCATGCTATCTCTCCCCAACTCCCCACCCCCTGCTGTCCCTCCCCTATTTCCCCCGACAGACCCCAGTGTGTGATGCTCCCCTCCCTGTGTCCATGTGTTCTCATTGTTCAACACCCGCCTATGAGTGAGAACATGCGGTGTTTGATCTTCTGCTCTTGTGTCAGTTTGCTGTACAGTTTCCTTTCTTTGCAAAGATTTTTCTTTTTGTTTGTTTTTTTCTGGATTTCACAATTTTCTTTTACGTATCACGCCCTGTACCCAAACTTTCTATTGGAGCTGGAAGATTCCTCACGGTGCAGGGAGGCACATCAGGCCATGGGCAGCCCCTTTCATGAAGGGCTGGGAGAGTCTCTCCATCCTGCTCCCCCAAGACCAGCCCCCCCACTCTCCTGAGGGCTCCCCTTCACCCTTCACCTGCTGGTGCACACTTTTCCATGTCTGGGGCTGGGCATGGGATCCTCCTTCATTTTCTAGTTTGAAACATGCCCATTAGCTTTTGGGGGAGACAATGCGCACAAGACCTTTTATTGAGGCTTTGAATATTTGAAAACACTTTTAAATTTTACTTTGACATTTGAAAGCTTAGACAATGTTTTAGAAATAACTGAATTAATGTAAGAGAGAGAGAGAGAGAGAGAGAGAGAGAGTGTGTGTATCACTGCTGCAACTGAAAGAATCCCAATCTGAAAACCATTAATAAATTCAGGGGTCCTGGGCTGGGGCTGGACAGTTTTCTGAGAAGTGAAGGCTTCAGGCTCCATCGGGCACTTGGAACTGGAGAGGAAGGAGCTGGAAGGCCCTGCCTGGGCTCCGGCTTTAGGAAGATGCCTGGCCGCATCCTCAGCTGTGCCTGCATCCTAGGGACCACAGCCCTGCTGGGTGAGGCCTCCAGCTGGGCTCCCTTCCTGCTGGCCTGTGTGGGGTGGTCAGGGGAGCAGCTGCACATCTGTGTGGGGGGCAGCAGGGGTCTGTGCATTCTGCTTTTCATCAAACGCAAAGACCCCTTCCACTCCCCGCCCTCCCCACTATCCCTGCCTTCAGAGCTGCTCTGAAGAGGTGGCTCCGATTTCTGCTCAGCGTGCTGAGGCCCCTCCACCTCCACGTGTCTTACCCTTCCTGAGGCTGTGGCATCAGCTCCCTGCTGTTCATGAGGCCAGGCCACGGGTCCAACCACCTTCAACTTCCAGAATCATCTGTACTCGCCCGATGAGCTTTCGTCTTCTTTTTTGTTCCCCCTCTCATAAGTTCCTGCTTATTTTTATTCCTTAATTTTATGAAAGCTCTGAGCAAGAGGGCTCTCATGTGAGTCTGTTCAGATATATATGATGGACTGGGAGCATGTTAAGAAAAAACAAAGAAACATTGGTTTGAACATATATTGGACCATTTTCCCATTATGTTCTGACAAAATAAATTCTGTCTACACTTGGAGGCTGGAGGCAGACACAGAAGGAAGTTGCAGGTGCCCCTGGGCTTTCTCTCCTCCCCAGTGGCTTTTCTGATTCCCCCATTGAGTCTTCCTCCCAGATTTCACATGGGGCTGGCAGAAAACAAACGGCAACAACAAACACACATGCACATGCACACATGTGCGCACACATACACACATGCACAGGCATGCACACACACGTGCATGCACACATTTACACGTGCACACTCACAGGCACACACAGAGGCACATACACGTGCACATACATGTGCACACTCACACACATGCAGGCACACACACATGCACAGGGGCACACACACATGCATACACACACCCAGGTATGCATGCACACACAAGCAAGCACACACACATAACACGCAGACACATACATGTGTGCACTCATGCACACACACACACACATGCTCACACATGCACACTCACATGCACACACATACAGGAACACACGTGAACACGCACACAGGCACATGCTCACATGCACACACATACACACACTTGCATACGCACATGCTCGGGCACACATGCACACAAAAAAGCAAGCACACACTCACACATACACACACACAACTTTACAGAACTCCCAGGACACAGCAGGTACCTCATGGAGTTTCGGGGCAGGGGGAGCAGGGCTTGAGGGCACTTACCGCTCCTCTCTGACACCCACCACAACTTGGTCTGCCATGAGGGCATCTCAGTAAAGATTTTTACATCTAAACTTTCTACAGGAACTTTTCACTTTCCCTCTCTGATTTCTCCCAGTATTTCACTTCTGCTGCTGCTTTCTCTGCCTCTGGGGCTGGCTGGGACCTCAGCTTCATGGTCTCTCAGCCTGAGAGGCTTCCCCTCTGCCTCGGGCCTCATGTGCCCAGGCCCTGGCACCCAGCTCCCCCTCCCTGAAGCTGGCATCCTCGCAATTTCACTTTTGCGTAATTCCTTCTGTTGTCTCTGGCTCCCCCAGTAGACAGTCAGTGTTCCATGTGCAGCATCGTGACTGGTTCGGAGCAAATGACAGGTTCCCGACGGACATTCCCAGGGAGCAGCTGCCCCAGCTCTCAGTCCTGCTGCCCACGAGTCCCTCGCTACAGACATTCCACAGTGTGGACCCACCTCCCACAATGCAGGTGTGAATTTTAAAACAAATGTGTGTTCCTCTTTGATGTAGTAACTACAGCCTTATTTAAAATTCTTATTGGGTTTGATTTAGGAACATAACAAATTAATTTTCAAATTAAATCCGTGTTTTTGGAAATTTTTATACATAGGTTGAATACCAAGTTTATACTCATCCTATGAAACATTAAAACTCAAGGGATATGTGGCACCCTGTGGTACCGCAGTGCAGCAAGTGAGCGTGTTTATGTCATGTATTTTTATACATGGCACCCTCACATGCATGCACACTCGGGTGTTTCTTCTGTTGTTTTGAATAGGAAGAAGTCAGTCCTGATGTTTAAGGGTGGCCTGCGATGCTGAATTTTTGTTTCCATTGGAATAACTGATAGCTTCTTGTCTCTTTTTTTTCCTCAAATAACTCCACCCCCCCGATGTGGTTTGGATTTCTGTCCCCACCCAAATCTCATGTAGAATTGGAGGAAGGGCCTGGTGGGGGGTGACTGGATCATGAGGGCAGATTTTCCACTTGCTGTTGTGGTGACAGGGAGTGAGCTCTCGTGAGATCTGGTTGTCTGAAAGTGTGTAGCACTGCCGGGCGCGGTGGCTCACACCTGCCATCCCAGCACTTTGGGAGGCTGCGGGGGGCAGATCACAAGATCAGGAGTTCAAGGTCAGCCTGGGCAATATGGTGAAACCATGAAACCTATCTCTACTAAAAATACAAAAATTAGCTGGGCCTGGTGACACACACCTGTAATCTCAGCTACTCGGGATGCTGAGGCAGAAGAATCACTTGAACCTGGGAGGTGGAGGTTGCAGTGAGCTGAGATTGTGACACTGCATTCCAGCCTGGGCAACAGAGACTCCGTCAAGAAAGAAAGAAAAGAAAAGAAAAGAAAAGAAAAGAAAAGAAAAGAAAGAAAGAAAGAAAGAAAGAAAGAAAGAAAGAAAGAGAGAGAGAGAGAGAGGGAAGGAAGGAAGGAAGAGAAAGAGAGAGAGGAAGGAAGGAAGGAAGGAAGGAAGGAAGGAAGGGAGGGAGAAAGAGAGAAAGAGAGACAAAGAGGGAGGAAAGGAAGAAAGAAAGAAAGAGAGAGAGAGGGAGGGAGGGAGAGAAGAAAGAAAGAGAGAGAAAGAAAGAAAGAGAGAGAGAGAAAGAAAGAGTGTAGCACTTCCCCTCTCACTTCCTCTCTCCCCTGCTCCACCATGATAAGACAAGCTTGCTTCCTTCTCACCTTCCACCGTGAATACGTTTCCTGAGGCTTCCTAGCCATGGCTCCTATAGAGCCTGCAGAACCAAGAGCCAATTAAACCTCTTTCCTTCGTAAATTACCCAGTCTCAGGTAGTTCTTCATAGCAGTGTGAGAATGGACTAATACACGCCTTAAGGCATCTTGAAGTCACAGTTTTGTCTGGGAGTGGTGGTGCATACCTGTAGTCCCAGATACTTGCTGAGGTGGCAGAATCATGAACCCAGGAGTTTGAGGCTGAAATGAGCTATGATTGTGCCACTGCATTGCCAGCCTGGGTAACAAAGCAAGACTGTCTCAAAAAACAAAACAAGACAAACAAGAACACACAATTCTATAGGCGCAAGATCTGGCTTGAGACTTGGTACAGTGAATGCACTGTAATTCAGCTGTGATTCTTTACCCCTTGTTCTTTCCCCAGTCTGAAA
The DNA here is from genome assembly GCF_001604975.1 of Cebus imitator. Classification (NCBI taxonomy): domain Eukaryota; kingdom Metazoa; phylum Chordata; class Mammalia; order Primates; family Cebidae; genus Cebus; species Cebus imitator. Next base: position 5,423,661 of record NW_016107500.1, read on the forward strand.
TTTAAAGGATGTACAATATAGAAGATTACTCTCTTTTTAAGTCTATGTTTTAAGCAATTTCATTATCACATAATTGCAGCGTATTACTTTGCTCAATTTTAAAATAACCATTGGTGTGAACAAGGTGTCTAATGTGGCAACAAATATTTCCCAGAGTACAAATGGTCTAATGTAGGTAAATACGTTCACATGGCAGATACTATGAAGAGTAAAACAAAATAGTAGTTTTTAAAATATGAGACTATTAAATTTAATTGTAGGCTTAAAAATTAAGTTTCATTGCCCGCAAATAATTTTAATAAAACTTATATCTCTTTCATTGAATCTTAAGAAAGCAAAAACAAGAACAGAATAAGACATTCATATTAAGTGACAAAAGGAAAAGTTCCCAGTGCCAGGAGCTATTTGATATTTGAATACGTTACCAAGAGACGGTATGAAGTTTCTGAAACTTTAAGGGGAAAAAAAATGACACCAGTTTGCAACCGCTTAGTGTAACTTAAGTATAAATCCCGTAGGTAAAATCCCCTGGCTGAGGTGGCTGGGGGGCGAAGCTGACCCTCGGGTCTACTCGAGGGCACTGGGGCAGGAGATTTTTGCCACTGGTGAAATGGCAAAGAATAAATACTGTGCTTACAATCTGCAAGTATCATGGTGCAATCAGCTGTGGTTATTTCTCAAGGCTCTTTTTGCACAAGTTAGTACTTGATCGGTTCATCATCTCGTCCATCAGCCTTCTTTCTCACACGTCTCTCTTTCTTGTTTCTTTATCACTCCAGAAAGGACATGCTGAAATGTCCATAAAGAGAATGTTCTGGAATGAATACCAGGCAGTGTGGGGTTAGAAGGCCAGGACTGGGAAGCAGGGGTGGGGTCAGAAAGTGCAGGGAGCCTGGCTCCTCACATACCTATCCCCAGAGTGGATTCCAACCCGTAGCCCAAGGCTGAATATCCCAAAGGAATAAGCTGAAACTTTTCTTTTTCTCTTGATTGTTCATGGCTAATGATAAATTCAAAAATCAAAGCAAGGGAAAATTAAGAGAATTCACTGGATAATTTATAAATAGATGATGAAAGCACAAACACGCATTTGTGCCCAGACTGTCCACCTCCCTGAGTGGAGATTATCTGGGCCTGCATGGAATTCTTGCCTGCATGAAAATCACTGATAGATAAATATTGGCACAATACAGTGTTCTGTTCTAACCGTCTAAATATTCCATGACACTCAACATTTCTGCCTTGCAGGGTGGCTTTGAGAGACACCCTGAAATGAGGCGATGAACACAGAAGTTCTCCCTAGACTATGAAGCGCTTTATAAGTGAAGCAATGAACTTTTACAGACCAACATTGTTATGGAAGATTTTCATTCTTTAACGAAATGACCATTCTTGCACATGCGTGATTCTTTGTCATGAGTAAGAACAGAACTTGTGTGTATTAGTCTGTTCTCACATTGCTAGTAAAGACATATCTGAGACTGGGTGATTTATAAAGAAAAAGAGGTTGAACAGACTCACAGCTTCACATGGCTGCGGATGCCTCATAATCATGGCAGAAGGTGAAGGAGGAACAGAGGCACATCTTACATGGCGGCAAGCAAGAAAGCGTGTGCAGGGGAATCGCCCTTCATCAAACCATCAGGCTTATTCGCCATCATGAGAACAGCATAGAAAAACCCACCCCATGATTCAATTATCTCCATCTGCTCCCTCCCGTAACATGTGGAGATTATTTTTATTTTTATTTTTTATTGCATTTTGGGTTTGGGGGTACATTTAAAGAACATGCAAGATAGTTGCATAGGTACAAAACCATTCAGGACATAGTCGTAGGCAAGGACTTCATGACCAAAACACCAAAGCATTGGCAACAAAAGCCAAAATAGACAAATGGGACCTAATCAAACTCCACAGCTTCTGCACAGCAAAAGAAACAATCATTAGAGTGAATCGGCAACCAAGAGATTGGGAAAAAATTTTTGCAGTTTACCCGTCGGACAAAGGGCTGATATCCAGAATTTACGAAGAACAAAAACAGATTTACAAGAAAAAAAACAAGCCCATTCAAAAGTGGACAAAGGACATGTAGAGATTATTACCATTCGAGGTGAGATTTAGGTGGAGACACAGAGCCAAACCACATCACTGTGGTTTTTACCTGAACAGGCAGCATCGTTTACAAGAGCTTGATTTTTCAGGTGAGAAAGTTAGCGCAGTTCCTTCTTCTGCCTGAGGTTTAGCTGCTCCTTGGGAGTACCCGGGCTTCCCTAACCACAACAAAATGCACACGGCTGTGGAAAGGGCAGCATTGATTTTTCTCAGCCACCCCACCCTCCTGACCATGGAGACCGCAGTATCCATTTCCCAGCCTCCTCTTGCATCTGAATGCTTGGATTAGTCACCTGCAACCTCAGATGCTGGGCGAAAACCCAGGAGACACCAGAGCCCTTCTAGCCGACATCTCTCCATGGCTCAAGAGCAGAAGCTGCAGGAAATGCAAGCCCTGGGTGCGAACATCGCCATGCAGTATGCACCTCCTAATGCCACTTCCAATGGGAAACTGATCCAGACCATGCTGGGCAGTGCCACAGCCCGTTTGTTCTCTGATCCTTCCATCTCCTGCCTCCCTGGGCACCTGGGGTTAGCACCACACTCCTTAGGCTCCTGTCTCTTCTTCAAAGGGTGAAATGTGGCCACACACTGATCCACGTGACTTCTTAATTCCCCTCTGGGGCATCCTTTTCTTCAACAGATGTTTTCAAAATAATTAAGTGATGGGGATCATGCATTATTGAAAACGCTGGATGCCTCCCTAATGTTCTTCACATTTGTATATTTGTCAGCACAAAATTGAGTGCTTGGAAATGTTGTGCTTATTTATTTTTTAAATTACTGAACACACTCATCCTAGCCAACTGAGGAGAGGGGAGCAGCAGCTGAGCAAGCTCTCTGGTTCCTGCAGACATTCCACAATCAGTGGTTTGGGCCATCATGAAGTCCTGCAGGATTTGGGAGCAAGGAACCCTTTAAAAGACTATTCAACTGATTACCCACCCATAACATAATCCCCCAAATTGGAGCTATTTATTTATTTATTTTAAAAATTTCAGGAATTTTACCTTCTCTCTTGGTAACCATTTTCCAATGATAAATAGCTCTTGGTCTAAGAAAATGTCCTTTTTCCTAGAAATATCCGTTCGGTGTCTAGAATCTTAAAGTCCGGTTCACCTGCACCCCTTACTGTTGCCTTGGAACTTGCTCGGGGCACATATGACATTTCCGGACCACTTGGTCTTAGATCTGATTGTTATCTTCACCTAGGCAATGCAAAAATCTCAGTGTTTTCGACGCCCGTGTTTCCAACATTACAGACATGGTAACAATTCTGAGAAACATATGAGTCTATGGTATTAAAATGAATTTGTAATTTTCATGTGATTCTAGATTGTTATCTCCCTTTGTGAGCATATTTTTGGGTGTCATTGGTATTTATTGTTAGAAAATATTTGAACTGGGTGCTGTAAGCCTGGGCTGACATCCTGCAGGTTTTCACTCCATGTCTCAGATCTGCTTGGGAGACACTCTCCAAGGTCACAAGTGACCGAATGTGTCTTAGGATAAGATGCTTTCAACAAGGTGGCAGATTCTCATGCCCATAAGAGCTGCTCAGATAAAAGCATGTCTTTCTAAAAGGAAATTTTCTGGAAAAATGTTGTTCCAGAATGCCTTGGCTTTCAAGCTAAAAATTTGCTTATTTACATTTTCCACAAATATTTACAGAGTAGTCACCTTGTTGCAGGGTCTGTAAATTCAGCCATAAATGTGACAAAAGACCGCCCAGTTTTCATGGAGCTTAAACAGTTGGGAAAGGGGTAAATCAGCAGTGTCTTAAGGCGTGTCCAGGTCTCCTGACAACTGCATGCATGCACACGTGTCACTTCCTGGCAATCGTATTCCCAATTCCTCCATGCCAAGTTGGCAATTGACCCTGTTTTCTGGGACTCACAGGGAGGTCAGAATAGAAGCCTGGGTTCAGGGCTGCTGGCTAATGACAGTGTTCTCCGTAGGAGATGGGGCAAGCAGGAAAATGACCTCATGTACCATTTCGCCCCGCCCACCCACGAAGCACCAAGGCCAGTGCCAGAACCTGTCCACGATTCCCAAGTGGGATTCGCGAGGAGGTGTCAAACAACATGGTAGAGGATCTTGGGCTCTAGTTGGACGAGACAGAGGAAGAAGGAAGAGGAGGATATTTAAAATACACAATCAAAAGAAAAATAGTACATATTTCTCTTTGATATTAAAACAGCATTTTGGTAATTTTTGACAAATGACTTTTAAAAAATCACCATTTAACGCCGTATGCTTTTAAGAGCCTTTGGATATTAAAAATAAGGGAATTTTTTTATTCTTGACTGAAATGTGGTGTCATGAAAGTGGCACAGTCAATCAAAATCCTTTCAAATAGGAAGTCTAAAACTGATGTTTTAACATGTTTGGATTGGCAAGATTTAGAAAAATTATTCTGGTGAAAAATCAATGATGACAGAACTGTGCCAGGGAAGATGGAGTACATTCTTCCTATTTCTTTCTCTAAAAATAACTAAAAACTTTGGACGTTAATAGGAAACAAATACGTAATGACTCTGGAAGGGGGAAAGATGACAGACTGGCTGGAAAACCTGGGACCCAGGGAACAACACAGTGATGAATTACCTGAGTTTTCTTTCTGCCTCAGAAATCCTAGACTTGATGCTAAAGTTAGCAACTCAGAAATTCCAGCAGGTGCAGAAAAACCATGCAAGACAGCACTCTCTGAAGACATAGGCCCAGAAAGGAGTAGCCTAGCAAGACAGAAAACTTTAGACAATAACCACACTTCTCCCTGCCAAATGCCACATAAAAAACACGGCTTCACCAAACCCACACCAGCCAGGGCCAGTGGCGCACTTAGATGTCCACCCCCATGATGCTGTAGTGAAGCATCCCAACATCCCAGCCAGGTAGTGGCAGAGAAGGCCAAGTAGGGAGGCTAGATTTTCTTCATCACTGGGCAATAACCAGGCCACCCCACCCAAGATCAGGGGACCACATGAGGAGCCTGAGCTTCCACCCAAGCAACGGTAATGAGGTATACACCCTTGCTTCTGGGTGGGGGACCAAGTAGAGAATCAGGAATTTTACAACTGCTTAGTAGCAGTGAGGCTACTCCACCAGTGAGTCAATGAAGCCCACATGAGAAGGCAGAGTGCCCAGCCCAGCTTGCAGGAAGAAGAACCACTCCCTTGCGATGCCAAAGGAGGTTATTGGGAATTTGAACATTCAGCCCCACATCCTTCCCCTGTTGAGGTGTGCCAGAGAATATCCGTTAAATTAATTGGTATAAAGAAGATCCTGCATTTCATAAAAGAATGTAAAAATATTATGGTTTCAGTTAAAAATCACTCACTGTACTGTAAACCAAAGATGTCATTGATGTTAAAATTATCTGACAAAAACTCAAAGCAGCCATGAATGAAAGGGGCTTTGGGGAAACATATGACCACACTTGAAGCAAAAGCAGAAAATGAGAAAATCTCAGGAAACGAATAGAAGATGTGAAAAAAAAATGGAAATTTAAAATTAAAACTACAAGAATTTTAAAAAGAGTTTACTTGACACTAGAACAGAGAAAATAGAAATGGCAAATTTGTAAATAGAATAATAGAAACCACCCAATTTGAATAGCTGAGAGCAAATGGATAGAAAAAAAAAAAGTTATCAGAGCCTCAGGGGTATTTACGACAATGATTTTTTTTAAACTAACTTTGTGTCAGAGAGCCACAAAAGGAAAGCAGAAAGAGAAGGAGCTGAAAAAGTGCTCTAAGAAATAACGGCTGAAAATTTCCCAAAGATGACAAAAGACAGAAAACTTTTGGTTACAAAAGATAAGCAAAACTTTCTCAAAATAAAATTTGCAAAGAATACAATTTCCCAAATTTATACCAAGACACATCATAGACAAGTTTCTGAAAACTAATGACAATTAAAGTCTTGAAAGAGAAGCAATATCCTACTTAGGTAAAAAAATGGTTCAAATTACAGCAGATTTCTCAAAGGAAACTATGGACATCAGTAGGAAGTGGCACAACACTCTTGCCACTGGAAGAAAAGAACAATTAGCTCAGAATCACAACCAAGTGAGAATCTCTGAGGAATAAAGGGTATATCTAGACACTCACAGATGAACAAAAGTTAAGAAAAAAATTTGCATCAGCTGTTATACCTAAAATAATGGCTAAAGAAATTTATTTAAACAAAAAGAAAATTATAAACAAAAAAATCCTGGAATATCAGAAATAAAAAGGAAGCTTAGAAGAGTTGAAATTATGGGTAAATGAAATCAGTTTTTCTTCTTCTTGAATTTTACATATTATGTTTGATAACTGAAACAAAAATTTTAGCAGCATTTGATTTACTTCTAAATATTTGCATAGAAATATTTAAAATTATTGATAAACAAGGAGGGTAAAATGACATGAAAATAAGTAAGGTCTCTATATCTCACTCAGACTGGTGAAATGTTGTCACAAGTTGACTGAAAATTATGAACATATAATGTAATACCTAGAGCACCACCTAAAATGCTATACAAAGAAATACTCTAAAAAATTATAGGTATAGCAAAACTAAATTTGAAAAAAAAAAGTTCAAGCAACTGATAGGATAAAGAAATAGAAATGAAAAAGAGAAAGGACACAAAGAAAACAAATAAGAACATAAATTTTAATTGCCAATACATTAATAAATGTATTAAATATAAATGGTCTAATATCACTTAAAAGACAGAGATTGACCAAATGGATTTTTTTTTTTTAATGACAACCATATCCAGGGTTGTGGCTCTTGCCTGTAAGCCTAGAACTTTGGGAGGCTGGGGTAAGCAGATTGCTTGAGTCTGGGGGTTTCGAACCAGCCTGGGAAACATGACAAAATCCAGTCTCTACAAAAATAAAAAATTACCCATATGTGGCAAACACCTGTGGTCCCAGCTTCTCGGGATACTGAGGTGAGAGGATCACCTGAGCCCAAAGAGGCAGAGGCTGCAGTGAGCCATGATCATGTCACTGTACCCCACCCTGGGTGACAGGGCAAGACCCTGTCACAAGTCATACATACATACATACATGCATACATACATACACACATAATTAAAAAGACAACTATGACTCAACTATATACTGCCCACAAAAAACCTCACTTCAAATTTAACAATAAAGGCAGACTGAAAGTAAAAGAATGGTTTAACATGGTTTAATGCAAGATCTATTATAATCCTAGCAAGTTTTTTTGTAGATATAGACAATATTACTCCAAAAATTGTATAGAAATAAAAAAGAACTAGAAGAGTTAAAAATTATGAAAAAGAAGAATAAAGTGAGAAGAACCAATCTAACAGGTTTTAAGACTGATTTTATAGCTACAGGAATGATGACCGTGTGACATGGGCGGATTAATGGTCACACAAATTTAGGGAACAGAATAGAGAACCAAAAAATAGACTCACACAAATGTGCCCAATTTATTTGTGACAAAACTCCAAAAGCAATTCAAGAGGAGACTCTTTCAACAAGGGATACTGGGGGCACTTGGGCATCCACAGGTCAAAAAAAGAAAAAAAACCTGAACTAAACCTTACGATTTATAAAAAAATAACTCAAAATAGATCACAGGCTCCAATATAAACTGTAAAATCATGCAACCTTTGGAAAAAATCATAGGAGAAAATTTTGAAATAGATGTTTGACACCAAATATGATCCACAGAAAAGAAAATTGATAAATAGGACTTCATTAAAATTTAAAACCTTCACTGTATGTGAACAATGTTAAAATATAAAATGGCAAGCTACACACTAGGAGAAAATATTTGGAAACCACGTGGCCATCTCAGGCCAATATCTAGATTACACGAAGAACTTTCAAAATACTTTTTAGACTCAAGTAGAAAATGAAAAAAAGACATGAACAAACAATATACAGATGGCAAAAAGTCAAGCAAAAATATTGTCAACATTATTAGGGATTAGGGAAATGCAAATTGAACCAAAACGAGACATCATTACACAGCATTCAGAATTGCTAAAATTAAAAAAGAAAAAAACAGTGACAAGGATGTGGAACAGCTAAATCATTTGCACATAGCAAGTGAGAATGTAAAACGGTACAGTCGTTCTGAAAGACAGTTTTGTAGTTTCTTAGGGAAATATGTGTCAACCTAAATAACAAATAACAAAGAGAGAGAGGCTCTTTAAAAGAAATGATATTATTCAGGAATAGGACAGCAGTGGGAAACCCTGCCACAGCAAACAATGTGTGTATTCAGGGAGGTCAAAGAAGACAAAAGTTTTTAAAGGGAAATTGAGGAGGATTACGTAATTGTCTGGTAACAGTTACCCGTGGATACAGGTATCAAAAACAAGAGGGGCTCCAGGCCAAGGCTGGCAAGGCAGTTGCACACCAGATGTTCTTCCAGGAATTGTGTGTGTGTGCGTGTGTGTGTGCATATGTGTGTTCATGTGCATGTGTGTGTGTGGGGGGGGGTTGCAATGGCCTTTGTGCAAGGTTCTGCTTTGTGCCATTTTTTCATGATAGGCCTTGTCATCAGTCATTTATGTCTGAGAATCCTCTCTCCATGGGCTTTTCTGGCTCTATTTGTCAGGGCATGTTTGTTTGTTTGAACAAAAGTGACTCCATTTTGACTCTGACAGCTTTCACACATGCAACTACCATTTGACCCAGCAAGTGCACTGCACGCCTGGGTAATTATGCCAAAAAAATTAAAATGTCTATTCATAGCAGCTTTGGCATAACAGCCAGAAACTGGAAAAAAAAGCAGGTGTCCTTCAATGGGTGAACGGTTAAACAAATGGGTCCGTCCACATCATGGAATACTGCTCAGCCATAAAAAGGAATAAACTATTCACCCACTCAGCCACATCAGTGAGTCTCCCAAGAATTATGCTGAGTGGAAAAAAAAAAAAAAACATTTCACAAGATTACATGCTGTGTGATTACATTTACATATTAAATTATAGAAGCTGAGAAGAGGTTGGTGGTTGCCAGGGGTGGGGACATCAAAGGGTGAGAGGGAGATTCTTCTGCCATGGCAAGTTCTGAGCCTGGAGTGTATCCATGTCGGGTTCCTGTCTGTTACACTGTACTACAGTGTTGCAAGACGTTATCATTGAGGGAAACTGGAGTATGTGGGATCTTACTTTATTATTTCCTGCAAACCAGGGGAAGCTTCCAGGTTCTCGAAATGTTTTAAATAATTGAAAAAACAAAGAACAACATAGAAGCTATACCTGTTTCCTCATTTTGAAAGGATGTAGAATTAAGCCAATTATTTATACTTTTATTTCATAGGTATGTACATATGTAATATATACATCATAGCAGATAGAAAGGGTTTTATGTTTACCCTCATTGGAGTATGGAATAAATAGAAGCTGCTTATCTTTCAAAGTCAAAACTTCTGTGAGCAACATAAAGTTGGGCACTTCCTGCAGTTGCTTCCATTAATTTTTACATTAATGTGTTCTTAGATAATTGTCTTGTTTGCCTAGAAGGAGCCAAAAGAAAGGCAGAAAAAGTGTAATAAAAAAAGTAAATGAAGATACATCCAAAAAGGAATACGTAAGACCTGCGAAGATATTGCCACGTGGTCTAAACAGCAGAATGGCCTAAGACGTGTGAATGTGTGACCGGGGAGGCACGGGCCTTGTGGGTCACTTGTTTCTGTTTGGAATACGTGGAGCGGGAGGGCAGCCAGGCCCAGGTGCCTGACGGAAACCGTGTGAAGTCACTCGCAGAGAGATGGTGGGAGGAAAGGAGCCCTCTGCCTGTGGCTCCCACGTTCTTCAGCAGGTGAGAAGCTGTGTGCTCTCCTTGCCCAGGAACAGTGCCCTTATTGAAGTGCTGAGATGATTCCGGGAGGGATCATCCTACTCTGCTGTCACTTCCCTTTGTCTCTGACATCACAGCTACTGGTTCTTCCGAGCCAAGCCGTCAGCCCCACTCCAAGGGTCCCCACATTCCATAAACAGCAGAGCAAGTCTCCTTGGCACACATCAGTTTATGGAGTGAAAACATTTGTTTGATTGGTTGTTTCTGATCATGCCTGGAAACAAATTCTAAGTCCTCCGGGCTGTGGGCAGACTGTCTTGCAGAACATGCTCTGGTCACTATAAAGTGATAGTTGTCTCAGTGTGCGACCTCAAGACAGCCAGGAGCTCCCACAGCACCCGGCTCTAAAGAGGACGTGGGGCTCCTTTCCTTCCTTTCTCTTCCTCTTCTAGACTGTAAGATGGTTGAGTGTAAAGCTCACGTTTAAAATCACATTTGTGTCTGGGGCCTGGCAGCACGGTGTCTTCAAGGGATAACTGGGGTTCCTAAGCTATGCTTGGTGAGGTTGAGAATGCTCATACACACACACACACACACACACACACACACTCACACACACACACACACTCTCTCACACACACTCACACACACACTCACACACGTGCACACACACTCACACTCGCACACACACTCACACACACACTCGCACACACACTCGCACTCACACGCGCACACACACTCACACACACACACACACACACACAGAGAACACAGACAGGAAACACACACACAGAAAACACATTCATGCATAGGCACAGAAAATGCACCCAGGAAACACACACAGACAGGAAGCACACACAGAAAACACACAGAGACACAGGCACACTCACACATGCACACACTTATAGCTGGAGATGACCATAATGTTGTCCCCTGTTTCACAAAGGACGGTCCTTGCCAGCAGCTCTGGGCCACATTCCAGGGTCAGGTGAAATGGACAGCCGCCTGTGTCCCCACTCCGGGCACAGGGATGCTCTGTAAGAGAACACACTCCGCTAAGAGCAGTGCTACACGGCTCATGCTAAAATCCGTGTGTACTGTCATTCTGCCAACAGATTTCTCCAGGTCTCTCATAAGATCATGACAATCAGCATGGAGAAATGTTGGCCTGCTGAAGATGAAAGTGCAGAGACTCTCTTCTATGAGAGCACAAGGCATGGAGGATTCGCAGAACTGCATCCTCAGTGGCCCCATAATGACACCATCTTTTGTTCCTTTCAATATTGCCATTCGTGCCCTGGGTGAACACGTGTCCATGTCTTCAAGGAAGTCCAGGGGAGCGGAATCCCACCATGATGTGTTTCCCGGCTTCAAGTTCATCATGGTCACATTTTAATCCTTGGGCAACAAAATGCTATCGGCGTCACAGTGGTGCAAGTGGCACTATGGTTACGATCCCTATTGCTAACAAAAGTACCAAGAAAAAAGGATTAGGCGAAGCGAGAGACTTTGTTTCTTTGCAAGCTGCAGAGCCACAGTCTTTGGCACAAAACAAAGGTGCACTCCATGAGAACCAGGAGAGGGGCTGCCTTTTATGGAAAAGATTTCCTCCCAGGCCCCCATTCTGGTCCACTACATAAAGAGGGGATGCAGGCTTGTTTCGTTTGCATTGGTTGGTAAGACTGATGTAAGCCAGGTCTGTGGCAGGTCCAGAAGGAGACGTGGCAGTTCCCATCCAACACTGATTCAAGCAGCGGGAACAGGAGCAGGCAGGAAACCGTGAGACTACAGGACAACTCAAGTGCACAGTGTCTGCCAGGAACACAGAATACACAACCGTCCTGCGGTCAGCAGAAGGCCAGGTGCCTCCACCTTGAATTTAGGCCGGTCAGCCCCTTGGGATGCATCTTGAGGGGCTGGCTCCTCCGGGTTCACACTGGACCTCGGAAGGGCCACGTGTGTCGTAGATCCAGGATGTTGTACCACAGTGGGAAAACATCATCACGAAGCGATAAAACTCCTCTACCTAAGAAGTCCCACACGGAGGACACCGAGCTCCCGTCATGTGACTGCACATTCCATCTGGGGGATCCTTTTTTGGTCTCTTCCCCTCCCTCTCCAACAAGCCACATTCTGTGCATTCCAAAGAGACGGAAAACCTTGCACTAGCCAGTCCTGCAATGTGCGTTGGTAACTCTCCAAATTCACAGCGTGTCAGTCTCATCCTCATAGTTTGTTAAAAATAAATGTCCTAAACTCACCCCCACCCTAAAATTCTGATTCAGTAGCTCTGGAATGGGGCCCAGGAATCTGCAATGAGAACGGTCTTCCCTGACGGCCCCAGGATTTGAATTCTGTGGCCTCTGCACTGCACAGACAGGGAGGACTGTGGCATTCGGAAGCCTCTGTTAGGGATCGTGGGAGCCCAGCATGACGCTGACATGGCTGCTCCACCCAAGCAAGGCCCTTTCCACCGGCAATGGACCAGAATCACTGTGGAGATAATTCGGTTTTTTTTGGAGATTGAGTCTCACTCTGTCACCCAGGCTGGAGCACAATGGCACACTCTTGGCTCATTGCAACCTCCACCTCCCAGCTTCAAGCAGTTCTCCTGCCTCAGCTTCCCAAGTACAACTAGTGCTTGACTTACGACCACGACTGGTTCTGACAGACCGGTCGTAACACGATTTGGTCGTAAGTTGAGTAGGCTATGTGCACGTGGAGATGGTAGTGCTGCCGGAAGCTGGTCCGCACTGTCGTACGCCCACCTGGGCAACGTTTGCACTGCCAGGCGCGGAGCCGTCGTGGCTAGCGATTGTGGTCGTAAAGTCGAATGGTCGTAAGTTGCATAGGTCGTAACTTGATCAATACCTGTAGCTTACAGGCTCCTGCTACCATGCCTGGTGAATCATTTGTGTTTTTAGTAGAGATGGGGTTTTGCCATGTGCTAGTCTAGTCTTGAACTCCTGACCTCAGGTGATCCACCCACCTCGGCCTCCCAAAGTGCTGGGATTACAGGCGTGAGCCACCGCGCCTAGCCAAATACACAATTGTTTCCCCCAAATTCTGGGACAGGAGAGCAAATCTCAAGACGGGGCTTCCACTGAAACCCCCCCGACGCTCTCACAACCTGGTGAGCAGTGCCGGGCAGCCTTCAGGATTGCCTGGCTCTGGTCTCCGTTCCCTTCTTCTTGCTACCCCTGCCTCTGTCTGCACTCTTCTGCCTTCTCTGAGCATGGAAATAGCCAAATTAAGCCACAGCTCCGCTGCTCCGAAGCTTGTCACTCCCTAGGAAGAGCCGGCGGGCAGGCCAGGTAAACATTAACACAGGTAGTGTTGGCATCACTGACCGCGGATTTGCATCAAAAAGAGACATAAAGACCAGAGACCACTTAGGGGGTTTATCAACGCGCCAATCCACCGGGCCTGCCACAGACCAGCCACATTTCACCTGTTCACCAAGAGAAGGCCGGACATCTTGTACCTTACAGAACGGCTGACACAAGCCAGACGACAGAACATAAATGACAAATCAAATCTTTGACTGTGTCTATACTAAAAAGAGAAAATGTGAAGGACTTCTCAAACTAAAACTAGAATTCCACCTTTTTGGTCACATTCCAAGTATGAGCGGAGGCCACAGTTGAACGAAGGCCACTTTTTCATGTTTTGGGGTTTCTCTGGCCTATAATCTAAGAGAAAGGGCAAAGGGGGTGGTTTAAAAAGGAAGCTCAGAACTTCGATATCACACTGCTTGTTTCACAAGATTACCTGCTTCAAGAGAACAAGAATATGCAGCATTGCTTTCGTGTTTTCGCTCTGTAATCGCCTACACGGGTCTTTCTCTGAAAGGTGTTCAACAGTTTCCACCATGTTACATAAACCAGTGATGGCAGCTGCCAGGAATTCACTCTGGGTTGGCGAACTACCTTCTCTCGAGTTACACATTTTTGGTCACTGTGCATGTCTGCTGTCTCCACTGTATTTTAATCTTCTGATGTTTCTGTATTATTTTCTTTTTCAATTATTACCTCTTTTTTTCAAAAGCTAAAGATGTGGAAACCAGTTGAGAAGGCTCTCTGGGCATCAAATGTCTCTTACCAAGCATGCCGATGACTTGTGCGTCAGTGAATTTCAAACACATGGCCCACATTTTCCTTAACACCTCGTGACTTCAGAAACGCAGGGGAAAGAGGCTCCACAGAGCCATTCTGCAGTGCTTTCCCAAACCCCTGCCAGAAACCAAATGCACTTTGGTTTCCACGTGACGTTTTCCCCAAATAACTGATGTGACATGTCGAAAATCAGTTATTAAGAATGTATGGACGCAGGCATACATACATACACATCTACAAGCGGTGTTTATTTTTAAAGTTAGATCGTAATTGAGAGTTAATGCTGAGACTTCAAGATGCAATTCAAGGAATATGGAATTGGTAACAAAACTGCATGAAGCAAACACTGTTAGAACTACAGCAATTCAGAGCTTTTTTTTTTTTTTTTTTTGAGACAGAGTCTCCCTCTGTCACCAGGTGCCATGCTGGAGTGCAGTGGCACAATCTCGGCTCACTGCAACCTCTGCCTCCCAGGATCAAGCAATTCTCCTGCCTCAGGCTCCTGACTAGCTAGGACTACGGGCGCACGCCACCACGCCCAGCTAATTTTTGTATTTTAGCAGAGACGGGGTTTCACTATGGTGGCCAGGATGGTCTCAATCTCTTGACCTCGGGATCTGCCCGCCTCAGCCTCCCAAAGTGTTGAGACCACAAGTGTGAGCCACTGTTCCTGACTCAATTCAGAACTTCTTAATGGGAAACTGTGTTAATTCCATTTCTTTCCTTCCCATTTTCTTGTTTTAACATGCCCATGAGAAACGTGGTGACTTCTGTCCCGACAGCGTGCCCCACGCTGGCTGTGGATGGCGGCTGAGCCCTGGCGTAGCATTCCTGCTGGCCTCAGATGGCCCTCCCGGGCGAGACCTGGAGCCAAGCTGTCCGCAGTCTGAAATGCCCTCCAGATTATTCCAAATGTGCATGCTAATGACCATCAGATCTGAGTGCTGGTGGAGAAGTTAAAATAAATAGAGAAAATCCTGACTGTGTTTGCTTTGGGCCACATGAGACTCTAAACTTATCCTGAGGCTTGGAGGACGAGGCACGCAGGGCACTCAGCGGCGGCTGCACCAGCAGATGCCTGGCCTCTTATTTCTTCGGCTAAAAGCTCTGAAATTTGAGAAGCCACGGCTGTGCCTGCAAAAAGCATTGCAACCAGACTGAAAAAGACACAGGGAAACCTATAGGAGCTCCTGGAGAGGCTGATGAAGGGGTGTATTCTGGGGGGCAAAGCAGCGCATGAACCGCAGCACTGAGGGCTGGTCAGCAAAGCCCCTGCTCCACGTCTCCTTCTTAGACCCACGCATGGAGAGGTGGACGCAGAGGGGCACAGACACGCTCTTCAAAATAAATGACCATAGAAGGCAATTATTATTTCTTTAAAAAACAAGTCTCCTACTAAGTTAATCCTGCGGGAAAGACTGGCACTGCTGCTTCCACGCCTGGCATCCGAGCTGTGAGGGTTGTCATCAAAACCATTTGATGAATAAAAACATATTCCTTTCATTTGAAAATAAGTAGCTAATGTTGGCTGTGGAGCTTACAATGAGGTCTCTTGTGGGTTCATATGAGGCCAGAAGTGAAGAGAGGGACTTTCTTCGCCGAGGCGCGTCCGCCTGCTTTGACATTGTTGTTAACTGAATGAATACCCTGCGCCTTAAATACCTGGGAATTTGTAGGTGAAAGGAGACCAGCCGGTCGTGAAAGCGGTGGGAAGGTGGACCGTCTGAGGGTGGCGGCCTCATGATGGGCTCCACGGGACAGCACTGCAGCCTGCCCCATGTCCCGCTGCCCCCCGGGCTCCTCTTTCCTCCTCCCTAATATTTCTAAGCACCATGGCAGATAATTCAGCTTTTCTGAAAACCCAAGTCTAACTTAATTATAGTTCTGCTAAAGGGGAAAAATGATATTAGATGCCCAAGATAAAATAAAATGAACTCCACTTTTTTCTTCCTTTATTAGATTTTAATGGTATTATTATAATAATTAAGCTTTTCATTAATTTTTCCATGCTTATTGAGTCACAGTTCCCTGCAGATTTGAATCATATTTAACGTATAATGATGGCGGTCTGTTTTTAGAAGGAAATGTGAATGTGGGGATGTGGGACTCCACCTGGCCTTCTTAAATTAAAAGCGGCAGCAAGGGGCCGGCTGGGCAGGTGTGTGGGGCCACAGCGGGCAGCAGAGCCCGTCTCACGTGGCCCTGGGGAGCTTCGATTCACTGTGTCGCACCTGATGCAGGTGTGCCCTGGAGACCTCCGAGGTGAGTGAGTGAAACGCCAACGTGCGTTCGCTTCTGGCCTCCGAGGGGCTTCAAGGTGGGACGAGGCAGGGGGCAGGCCCGTCTCTCCTGTGTCGCTTCGGACACCAGGCGCTCTCTGTGAAGGTATGTGGGGACGCCGTCTCTGTGCAGGCCACTTAGAGACAAGAAAGGGAACCAAATCCACACGCCATTTGAAACAACTCAGTTGAAACGTTAGTCCATCGGTTTACCTCCTTTTCAGAAAGGAGTGAAGACTGTTCACCAGCCTGCCACGGGCAGCTCAGTCACTAGCCAGGCTGTCGGACTGCAAGCCAAGGGAGGGCGGGAGTGAGGACAGGAGTGGGGGCGGCGGTGCGTGAGCACGGAGGCCCCGTAGGAAGCGTGGGAGAAGGGCGCCAAGGGGCCCCTGCTTAGGAGCAGGGGAGTCCCCACATGCAGGGAAACTTCCAGAAGCAAGTCCTAGAGGCCTTCCACTGCTGGGGGGAGGGAAGGAGAGACAGAGAGAGAGGCAGAGGAATGGAGACAGAGAGAAAGGGAGGGAGTGCGGGAGAGAGACGGAAGGAGACAGAGAGGGAAGGGGAGTGAGAGAAGCAGGGAGACAGGGAAGGGAGGGAGGACAGAGACAGAGACAGGAGAATCTCAGGGAAGAGAAGAGCGAAGGAGACAGGAATGTCTGCGGACCCAGGGGAACAAACACGGATCTTCTGCAAGTACACAAGATCATTTCAAATTCGAACTTTTCCGCAGAAGCTGGCCCACCTTGGGTCAAGTACTTACCCTCCTGTAAACTAGATTCTCCTCTTCAGAACCATGTCTGCCCAAGCAGGGCTGTTTTGAGGAACCACCCAGGGAGCCATGCTGGGGTGAGCAGCTGACAGCCATGCCTGTCCTCCTGCAGGTCCCAGAGAAGCAGGGAGAAAGCCGAGGACACACAGAGCCCCCCAGGCCTGCCTGGGGACGTGTCCTTCCCAGCTCCCGGTCCCAGGGATTGGAGCAGACTGGTCCTCTGCGTTCTGCAGCAGGTTCCTATGCCAGAGCCGTGTCCCGCAGACCCTCAGGGAGGGCATTCCGTGCAGAGCAGCCACAGCCAGACCGTGTGCCAGGCCCCAACACTCAGCCAGGACATGGGACCCACGGGGACTCCTTCCCCTCTGATGGCGGGGGTGCGCTTGGCAACTGGGGCACCTCTGCAGTGGGCTCAGGGCAGCACCCAAGCTGCATTTGTTTCTCCAAGGCCCATCACATGGCTCACGTGACTCCTCCAGGAACAACTCCTGTGGTGGCATCTTCTCTTCTTCCCACGCAAGGAGCTGCCTTCTGAGATGTACAGTGAGGGACGGACCTTGGCCTCCAGGGCCGCTGTCCCAAAGCCACCGCGCACTGGGCCCCAGTCACAGCCCAGCCAGTTATGTCAGGGTGTCACCTACCCCCTCATCCACAGGGGATGGAACCAGAGCCCACAGAAAGCAGGTGAGTTTGCCCAAAACCACCCCAGCGCCCTGAACCTCAGAGCCAAGTTTCCTGCTTCTCACGTGCTAGGAAATAGGAGTGCTTTCTTGGGCAGGAAGCACAAATCCCCAGAAGAGCTGTGGGTGTCCGAGCACTTGGGTTTCCCAGCGTTGATTTTCACTCTTCAGAATGTGCATTAGAACTCACTTGAAAGCCAGTGTCCTTCCTCATTATAGACAAGTGCTTTTCCACATCTTTGCAAATGTGTGGGTGTGCATGCCCAGGCCAGGCCTGTGTGTACTGACCACGGGCGTGCATGTGGTCAGATATGTCTGCGTGGCCTGGGTATTCAGGCACTAGTGCAGAGGGGATCTGAGGCCCCTGCAGAGGTGGGTCCAGCCTGTGCTGTCTGCGTGGGGTGCCCGTGTCAGGGCAGCGGCTGGGCTCCCGACTGCCCTCTTGCTTTCCTGGCCCCATCTGCTGTGCAGCCCGGTCCTCAGGACGGCCCTCTCTGGAGTGCTGGCAGGACACACTGGCTTCCTGGCCCAGTGCCTTTTGTCTCCCTGGCTGTGGACATGGTGATCTGTGTTTCCCTCACTCCCTCCCACAGATCAGCCTCTGGTACCCCGCGCTGCCTCCTGGATGCCCTCCAGAGAACAGATCATGGTTGGCTTCAACCAGCGTGGCTCCAGTCCTAGGAGATGTCCATGACGGGCGGTCTTGCCACTGCTGTGCCGTCCAGTGTTTTCAGACGTGGAAGTCTTTAGAATAAGAGTCTTCCTGCCTTGTCCAGCCTCTGGGGCCCTAGTGCTCTCAGGCGTGGGGTTCACGGCACTCCAACCCTGCCTCCATCCTCACTCAGCCTCCATCTGCAAGCAGCCTCCATCATCACGCAGCCTCTGTCCTCACTCAGCCTCTGTCCTCAGCCTCCATCCTCACTCAGCCTCCGTCCTCACGCAGCCTCCATCCTCACGCAGCCTCCGTCCTCACTCAGCCTCCTTCCTCACACAGCCTCCGTTCTCACGCAGCCTCCGTCCTCAGCCTCTGTCCTCACGCAGCCTCCTCCCCACGTGTCTCCCAAGGAGCAGCTGCTGCTGGCTTTGTGACCTATCCTAAATGTGGATGATCTCGTCTGGACCTTTTTCCAAATAAGGCCACATTCTCAGCCTCTGGGGGTTAAGATGTGGACACATCTCTTTGGGGCCACAGTTGAGCCCATGGTAGAAAGCGTTCCCGTCTCTCCTGTTCCCCCGTCACATCGAAACTAACGGTAACCTTAGAGGTAACTGTCAGGATAGAGCTGGGGAGAGAGGAGACAGGATGTGAAGAAGGCGTGGCAAGGGGGAGGGGCCCTTAGACCCAGGCCCGCAGGCACCCTGGAGCTCCCCAGACCGGGCCCGCAGGCACCCTGGAGCTCCCCAGACCGGGCCCGCAGGCACCCCAGAGCTCCCCAGACCGGACCCGCACTCACCCCGGAGCTCCCCAGGCCAGGCCTGCAGGGTCCCCAGAGCTCCTGCTGCTCCCGTGCTCCCTGCTCCTGTCCGTGTTAAGACAGCAGCAGGCTGGGCAGGGGCGCAGGCCGGGCAGGGGCGCAGGCCATGTAGTTTGCCAGACGTGGCCAGGGCGGACCTGGGTGATGCTGACCGGGGCAGGCAGTGGAGGCGCTGGTCGTGCACACGCATGGACTGTGCCCCAGGCCCAGTGACTGCTGTGGCTGGGGTGACTCAGGGAGGGGGGTCACCGCAGAGGGTCGTGGAAAGCCCTGCAGACCACCGTGGGGACACGTGTCAACCGTGAGTGTGGCGGTAACCACAATGCCACGAGGGCTGGGAGGGGGAGCACCAGACCCATCACCTCAGGGGAGGGACCTGCCGCAAGGCTGAGAGGAGCGAAGAGGCCAAAAACTTTTCACCAGAAAAGGTCCACGAGAAGAATGACGCAGACCTTGCCACAGATGCCACTATGTTCCATCCAGTCACTAAAACCAGCACGGTACTGCCCCGGGAATGGGCCAATGGAAAACGCTGGCCCTGGAAGCCGGGAGGTGTACAGTCTGGCTACAGAGTGAGGATGGCTCTGACCCCGTCACTGAAGGGGCTTCCTGATCCGTCAACATGGACGCACCACTGATTTAGAAGGAAAGAAAACCACACTCCTACCTTCCACCAGCAACAGGAGTAAAATGCAGACAGATGAAAGGCTTACTGCAGGAAGATAAAATCAGCTTGCCGCACAAACTCCTGGGAGTCCACACACTCACCAAGGGCTGCTACCTGGCAGGGCGCTCGGGGGCTGCGAAGGGGATGCCTTTGACCTCGCTCACGTCAAAATCACTTCATATGGGGAAAATGCAATAAAACGTCAACAGACAAGCAAGAGATTTGGAAAAGGAGTACGTGTAGCAAGTGCAAATAGAAAATCCACTGCAGAGAGGCAGAAGCAGCTCACGGACGAGCAGGGGCAATGGCCAACAGGGCAGGGAGCGGTGCTCAGACTGGGGAAGGACAGTCGTGCAAGTTAGGGTCGCGACGGCAGAAGTTGAAACCGGCAACGACACTGGCACGCTGCAGCCTCCGGGAGGGGAGAGGAGGAGCACTCACACGAGGGGGGAAAAGGCAAACTTCAACAACCTTTGTGAAAACCAACATCTATTACCCTTAGGGAAGCACATACACTGACCCCGTGATCTGACCCTGGGGGATCAACGGCCTGCACGTAAAAGGGCAGCATTTGCAAAGTTACGACAGGCAACGTTGTTCACAGCTGCAAAAAGCCAGCAGCAGAGAGAGAAGCTACTCCGGTAATGCTGATTCACTCCCACAGTGAAATACTACGCAGCATGGAAAAGGCCCAGGAAAGCTGCCTCACAGAGGAAGGTCCTGGGAGCGTCTTTGAGAAGTAAAAGATATGTAGAAATATGATTGTTCTCATGTGAAATCACAGAGAAAAGACAACTCTGCCTGGAGTGACCAAAAAGGAATGTGTGAGCAATCTTTCTAAACCGTGGAATTTGCACATTTGCATAGGATTGCATTTAGTCACACACGTTTGTGTAAAATGCATGTGTGTTTATACCTGAGTATTCTTTACTTGCTTCCTCCCTGGACTTAGCACTCAGCTCTGTTTTGATGGAAATGTACGTTTCCTTTCCTTTACTGATGCCTGGAATTTCCCCTGCTAGTTAATTACACGGAAGGAGGCATTTGAAGGCTGCACTAACCCTACCTCTGGCTCAGTGAACTGAAATGTGCCCCGGTGGATAGGCAAGTACTGAGCGATGGCAAAATGGGGAACCTGCCTGATCCAAAAGCACCTTCCTTAAGAGTTCCTCTCCTTATAGGAGATCCACCTGTGGTCTGAGGATTGTGGGATTCAACCCTTTCGAGGACTGATCATCATGCAACAATAGACCTCAAAATGTAAAACCTCACAGTTGTAGGCTCCCTAACCAACGGGACAGGGGCGCCTTAGACCACACGTTCACGAGGCTGCTCTGAGCCTTCTTCTCCGTGAGGCCTTGTCCTTGGTCAGCTGAGCCCAGTCTTAGCAAAACTCCTAAGCCAGCCTAGGAAGGATCCCCACCGCGACACCCGGCCAGGCCCTTCCTCCTCCACTCTTGGTATCTGGTCAAGTCCTTCCTGGTGGTTTGCGGTCTTCCTTCCCCTCTCACCCACTATCCATCTCTGCAGGCCTCTTTTATTTAAGTTGAATTCAGCCCCTCTCCTGTTGTCAGTCTTGAGTAAAGTCTCCTTTCTGTCTCTAATACACATTAGAATAATTTCTCTGTAACAAATATGAAGTGATGCTTTTCCCAACCAAATTTGCTTCCAAAGCTCTAGTTCTCCCCAGCTGCCTTCTGAAGCCTCAGAACTGTCCCTTGACAGGACCTAGGGAGAAGGGAGGTGCATGGTGTCCTGGGTCCTGGGTGGAAAGCACCCTACAGGTGGCCCTGCAGTGGGTGCCCCAGACCACCCATGCTCCAGGGAAGCTGGGCGCCTGAAGAAGTCGGGAAAACTTCTTTGAACCCAGAGACAGCCAGTCCCTCAAGACAGATCTCGGGTTGAAACTGGTCCTAAATTCAAATAGAACCCAGTGGCCCGCAGCTGACTCAAGGCCACACAGGCACTCCGTGTTCCAACTCTGTTCCTATTCAAGCGCCTGAATCTCGACGGCTGCCTACAAAGCCCATGTCACCTCCTGGACCTAACCCAAGACTGCGGCCTGGGTGGACCAATCAGAACTGAGCCAGTCTGCGTCCCTCATTCGCACAGTGGACCAGAGTGGAAACCTCGATGGGAACTTTCTCTGCAGAAGACATTCCCCGCTCTTTGTTCTTTCAGAGCGCATCTTTGTTTTGAACCTAGGCTGTATCTCCTCAGCGTGCCATCTGTTTCCTGGAATAAAACCTCTTTCCTTTCTTAAAAAGGAAATCCTTTTCAGTAGGCAGATTTGTTGACACTTCCAAAATCCAGTGGTGATGGGTGCACTGGTGCCACCTCTGACGTGGCACAGGGGGGCCCCACAAACTCCCACCCCTGGATGGACAAGGAGAGTCTTTGCTGACAGCATGATCTTCTTACTGTCTTAAGTTCAGTAAGTTTGAGAAAAAATTCTGGCCTTGTAATTTTCCCGAGTTCTGCTTTATTGTTCTGTAGTGCACATTGTAGATTGTAGAATGACATCCCTGCATTGTCAGCTGGCCGGGGAGGGGCACCGGGGCAGCCTTGAGTCACAGCTCCTGCAAGGTGAAACCCCGGACCGAAAATGGATTTACTCAGAGAGGCCTGGAACGGTAACACAAGAGGGGGCATTGGAATATTACCATATAAATGAAACCCACGTCTGAGTTGGTAAAATGTTTGAAAAATGTTATTTTTCTAAGGAATAGTTTGTAAGTTGTTTTATGTATTGAATCCTCACCTGAATATTCGGAATATCTTATTTTGGAAGACGTGTGATGTAACCAAGCACAGCACACGGAGGGCACGCACACAGTAATAACACCTACGGTAGACAGGCTGCAGGAGGCTTCCAACACGGAACAGAAGGTGCACATCCTAATTTCATTTTAATGTAAAAAAATCCTGAGAGTATCACAGAATATATTTGTTGACATTTAAAGTGCATCAATTTACACACAAAATAAACCAGTATTTGTCCCTTTACAGGAAAATGATACAGCAGCAACTCCTGCCATTTCTCCCGTAAGTGAATAAAGACACAGATACACAAGCCTTTCTGGGCATCTATTTCCGCACCCTTGTCTTGGCAGGACTCTGTGAGTCTGTGGGTCATGACTGCATCAGGCAGGTAACAGGAGAGCGCTGCGCCCTAACGTGGCCTCCAACCAAGGCCAAGGAAAACCAAGGCCAAGGGAGCAAGCAGCTTCCGCAGGAATCCACCCCAATCAGTTTCCCCCATTAACACCAGCAGTCACAACACGTTACAAACCAATACCTAAAATGACATTTAAGGTTGATAGGGACAGCAATATTCTGTACACATATTTTCAGACTCACATATATTCCGACACATTTCAGACTCGCCCTCAGTGTTGCTTCAAGGTACAGCAGCTAAGGAAGGTTCCAGTTCCCACGTGGGAGCACACCTGCCTTCTCCCGCTTTCAGAAAGCACATCACATGCCCTTTAATCCATTTCTCTCCCTACCCTGACACATCCCTGGGCCAGTTCCAGAAAGGTTTTGCTTAAGGAGAATATCATAAACGAGCAATTCAAGAATATTCACCACTCAGCATATAAGGCCTCACTTTTCTGTACGGAAAACATGACATTATTTTACCTTCCAGGGTTCTCAAGAAGAAAACAGCCCTGTGCAGAACTCGCCCCTGATTCCAAATCCCCAAGGCTCTGAAGCTTTCTCCTTGGTGACCTCTCAGCTCTGTGGATGCCCCCAGAGGCAGCTCTCACCCCAAGGTGGCCCTGGGTTCTCCCAGCTGTGGCCTCTAAAGGTGCCTGTCTGGAAACTAAGAGGAAAATCACTGAAGAGATGCTCATCCACGCAGGAAAAGGGGTTGACAAGTTGAAGCACAATGCCCTGAGTGGGAGCTCACAGCAGTGAATGCCCTTTCTTTAAATAAAAAAAATAAAAAATAAAAAACTTTTATTTTAGTTTCAAGGGTACAAGGGCAGGTTGCATGTCACACAGGTTTGGTGGACAGATTACTTCATCACCCTGGTAATAAGCACAGCCCCTGATAGGGAGTTTTTTTCATCCTCATCCTCCTCTCATTCCCAGCGTCAGGTAGGCCCTGGTCTCTGTTGTTCCCCTCTTTCTGTCCACGATTACTCAAAGTTTAGCTCCCACTTATGACTGAGAACATGCACTCTTTGGTTTTTTGTTCCTGCGTTACTTTGCATAGGATAATGGCCTCTAGCTCCAACCATGTTGCTGCAAAGGATGATCTCACTCTTTTTCATGGCTGCATAGTATTCCACGATGTATATATACCACATTTCTTTTCTCCAGCCAACTACTGATGAGAATCTAGATTGATCCCATGTATTCGATATTGTGAATAGTGCTGTGATGAACAGATGTGTGCATGTATTTTTATGGTAGAACAATTTACATTCCTTTGGGTGTATGGCCAGTAATGGGAGAGCTGGGTCTAACGGTAGTTAGTTCTTTGAGAACTCGTCAGTTCTTTGAGAAATCTCTGAACTGCCTTCCACAGTTGTTGAACCTAATTAACATCTCCACCAGCAGTGTGCAAGTGTTTCCCTTTCTCCTCAACCTTGTCAACATCAGTCATTTTTTTACTTTTTAATCATAACCGTTCTGACTGTTGTGAAACGGTATCTCATTGCAGTTTTGGGTTGCATGCCTCTAATGACTGATGATGCATTTATTGAGCATTTATTCATATGCTTGTTGGCTATGTGTATGTCTTCTTCTGAAAAGTGTCTGTTCATGTCCTTTGCCCACATTTTAATGAGGTTGGTTGATGTTTGCTTGTTAATTTGTTTAAGTTCCTTACGGATTCCAGATATTAATCCTTTCCAGATGCATACTTAGCAAATACTATCTCCCCTTCTGTACATTGTCTGTTTACTTTGTTGATATTTTCTTTTGCTGTGCAGAAGCTCTTTAGTTTAATTATGGGAACCCTCATTTGTCAAATTTTGCTTTTGTTGCAACTGTTTTCAGCGTCTTCGTCATGAAAGCTTTACCAGGCCTATGTCCAGAATGGCATTTCCTAGGTTTTCTTCTACGATTTTTACAGTTTTAGGTTTTACATTTGATTCATCTTGAATTTATTTTTGTATATGGTGAAAGGAAAGGGCCCAGTTTCATCTTCTGCATATGTCTAGCCAGTTATCCCAGCACTATTTATGGAATTATGAAAAACTATTCTAAAATTCCTATGGAACTAGAAAAGAGCCCAAATACCCAAAGCAATCCTAAGCAAAAGGAAGAAAGCTGGCGGTATCCCGTTACTTAACTGACTTCAAACTCTGCTGCAAGGCTACAGTAACCAAAACACGATGGTACTGGGACAAAAGCAGGCACACTGACCAAAGGAACAAAATCGAGAGCACAGAAACAAAGCCACACGCCTATAGCCATGTGAACTTTGACAAAGCTAACAAAGACATGCAATGTCCTCTCTGTCTTAATGTCTGTCTTCCCTTGCCAGCCAAGAGCTTGTGAGGCAGAGACGTGGCCTCAGGAGTCTGCACCAACCATGAGCTGAGTGTCCAGGTCCTACCCAGTGACTAAAGGGACTCTGACCTGCTGTCCCCATGGGACTCATGGCCCAGGGTAGAAGATTACACTCAAGGAAGAAGAGAAGGTTCAGTTTCATTTGTTTGTAATGACCTGCTTTTAATAAGAAACTTAACAGACAAATGCAAACTTGATCAGGGTAGAACTGAGGGCTCTGGAGGCAAATGTGCCCAAGCCCACATGGGGGATGTCCATCCTACTAAGTGCCCAGTGGCCCTGGAGTAAGCTCTGACCCTTTCTGAACACCCTAATGTGAGACACCCCTAAGAACACATGAGATGGAGTGAGACAGCTCCCAGCCCAGTGTCCTCCATGCCCAGGACAAACTCAGCTTGCGGCCCAGTGTCCCTGCTTGGGACAGATGCAGGCCAGCTCCAGCCCAGGCCCCAAGCTCAGGCCCCAAGCTCAAGACAGACCCAGGCTGACTCCAGCCCAGGCCCCACACTCAGGACAGACGTGGGCCAACTCTGGTGCTCGGTGCCTTCCCAGTGCTCAGGCTTCCTCTGCATGAAGCGCCAGGCCTGCCTGCGACTCCTTTAGCCCTGCAGGAAGCCAAGACTTTGGCAGCATCTCTGGGGTTGCCCAGGGTGTTGGGTAGCTTCTGGAAATTGGTGTGGGGGTGTCAGGGGTCTGGCATCACCCTCTGTGGGCTGCTTACTCTTACCTGTTAGGAAAATCACAAGGAGGAGGAGAGCTCAGACCTTCTCACCCTCACGCGGGAGATGGGTCTCTCCCACTGAGCACTGGCCACAATGAGGCCAAGCTGGACAGGAAGATCACAGGCCCCAGAGCTGCCTCTCTGTGAAGTCGAGTGCTGGCATGGAGACAAGGAAGCTCCCACAGAGAAAGGAAGACAGGCTGGCTGAAGGTGTGTGCACAGGGCAGCCTCGCCCTCAGCTGGGTGACCGGGAGCCAGGTGGAGCGGCTGTCTCGGGGAGCCTCACGTGCTCATGTGTCCCATCTCATGTTCCACCTGCAAGCATCCAGCCTGGGACCCAAAGAGGAGTTCGCTCTTCTGGCTGCACATGCCAGGAATGCCTGCTGGCATTTGCAGAATACAAGCCCTTCTTTCTTGATCTCTTGTACTTCCCTATGAAAGTAAAGAAAAACGAAACAAAAAGGGAAAAGAAAAAGGAAGGAAAAGGAAGGGAAGGGAAAGGGAAGTAAAAAAAAGAAAGAGAGAAAGGGAGAAACAGAAAGAAGAAAGAAAAATAAAGAAAAGGAAAAGAAAAGAAAGAAAAAAGAAAGGGAGGGAGGGAGGAAGGAAGGGAGGAGGAAGGGAGGCAGAGAGGGAGGGAGGGGAGAAGGGAGAGAGGGGGGAGGGAGGGAGGAAAAGAGAGAGAGCTTGAGAAGGGAGAAAGAAAGCAAGAAAGAAAGAAAGGAAAAGGAAAAGGGAGAGAGAGACAAAAAGAGAAAAAGAAAAGAAAGAGGGAGGGAGAGAGGGAGGGGCGTGGAGCTGCAGGGGCAGGGAGATGCAAGGATCTTCCACTTCAGCCCACCGTGGCTCCGTTATTTACACAACCAACGTGAGGCGGCGTGTCCCGGAACTCTCGGTAGGACTCCATGGGGGACGCAGACATGCTCTCTTATTCCACAGTGGGCTCACTGTGTGCCACTGAAGACCCCTGCACCCTCTATTAGCTGACACATCATCCCGAGTAGCGGTTTCATTGTAACGTGAGCTCTGAACCAGACTGAAGTCTCAAACCTCGGTGTGTGTCAGCAGCACCCAGAAAGCCTGACACCGAACACCCGGGGTGGGGTGGTTCTTGGAAAGTGTGAGGCTCACAAGCACCCCTGGGAGCCCATGCTGCCTGCTGGGACTCCGGGAATATCCCCACTTGTAAGGCATATGCACATTGCTTTATGCCACGAATGTCTTTGGAACACACATATGATAGATTCCAAAGCTTTCCTACACTTTATTTACTTATTTATTTACGACAGGGTCTTGCTGTGTCACCCAGGCTGGAGTTCAGTGGCGCGATCTGGCTCCTGCGATCCCCAACTCCCAGGATCTAGTAATCCGCCCACCTGAGTCTCCTGAGTAGCTGGGATTACCAGCACACATCACCACACCCGGCTAACTTTTGTGTGTTCTGTAGAGAGGGGGTTTCACCATGTTGCCCAGGCTGGGCTCAAACTCCTGAGCTCAAGTGATCTGCCCACTCGGACCCCCAACATGCTCTTCTTTTAAATGCCTCCCGGCCGGGAAACCTTGGGACCAGCCTTACCGGAGGGCCTCACTGCTCCAGCTGGGTTGGGTACCTTGGGTTCAGTGGCGGTCGGGCACCGAGAGGAGGGCAGAGGGTGGACCGCCTCGCCCGCACAGGCCCGCGGTTTGGCCACTAAGACCCCGATGTTGCCAGCCCCGGCCACGTGGCTGCTTCCGCTGAGCCTCCAGCTGCAGCAGGCAGTTTTCTGAAGCTGCGCTTGGAAGGTTTGGCACACCGACATTGACATTTGGAAAACGAGAAACACCACTGGATAGAGTTCGTGTGTCCCCTCCGAGCCTCATGTGGAGACGAGGTCCCCGCGTTGGAGGTGGGGCCTGATGGGCGGCGTTGGGAGGGGTGGGTGGACGCCACGTGGCTTGGTGCCCTCGGGTGACGGCGAGTGAGTTCTCGCGAGATCTGGCTGTATAACGGTGTGTGGCGCCCGCGCCCCTGCGCTTCCCACTTGACTGCCCGATGGTGAGTGAGTGCTCCAGTTCTGGGGAATCAGCTCCGACTGTTTAGAGGTGCGTGGCGCCTCCTCCTCCGCCCCCGCCCCCCCCC
>NW_016107500.1:5452510-5479504 GCF_001604975.1 Cebus imitator
GTGGCGCTCTTCCTTCCGCCCAATAGCTCCCTGTTCTCACCCCCGACTGCCTGGTGGTGAGTTCTCGCGAGATCTGGATGTTTAAACCTGTGTGGTGCCTCCTCCTCCGCCCACTCGTCACGTGACTGCGCTCCCACTCCGCGTCCCACCGCGAGTGGAGCCTCCCTGAGACCTCCCTAGAAGTAGAGCAGGTGTCAGCACCATGCTTCCTGTGCAGCCCGCAGAACCTCCGCCAATGAAACCTTTTTTCTCCATAAGTTACCCAGGCTCAGATCTTCCTTTGTGTGCAGGAGTGGCCCAGCACGCCACGCAAGGTATACATGAAAATACGGGGCACCATGAGTTTTCCTCCTGGGACAGGGACAGACGCATTCATGGGGCGGGGGCTGGTCTTGAACCCGTCACAGTATTTCCATGCCAGTTAGAGTGTAGAAGTTCCTCCGGCTTGGTCATCTTGAGAACGCCCCCGCAGGGTGCCACTGGAAAGCAGACCACTGATGCCGTGGCCCGAAGCTGCTTTCTTCTGTAAGCCAGAAGCAGGGCTCTGGAACAATCGCTCAGAGGTGGGGCATGGAGCCAGCGCTTCCTCAGAACTACGAGGCTGGCGGGAGGGATCCGGTGAGGTCTCCTCCCTGAGGGCACGTTGCCAGGTGGCAAGGCCCTCCCCAGAATGTGGCATGCCCAAGCTTCTCACGTCAATACATTATTAAAGGACAAGAGAAAACCTCCAAACATTCACCTGTATTCGGTAGTACACGGTAGGAGGCTGCAACTTCTTTCCAAGTGTGCTTGGGGCAGACCTCCCCTTGGTGAGCAAAGAGAGATGCCTTTCCTGAGTCCTCATCCCCAAGACCGCCCTGCATCCCAGGGGTATCCTCAAAGGCCACCTCCTGGTCTCTGGCAGATCCTGCTTGGCTCCGGCCAGGAAGGCCCCTGGGCAGGTTGGAGGAATCAACAGGAATGGATACTGCTCCTGGCGTGTCGTGAACTTGTCCCTCTCTTGTGTCTGCAGTGAGCATGGTGCCTTCTGGGCCTTGCTTCATTTTTAATGACCGTCCCTGAAAAGGAAGGAGAACAAGATGCTGTCACCCCGGCGTATTTCATCCCTGATCAAACATTGTCTGGAAGCTGTTCTGAAGGTCCCCAGCTGTGCGTGGGGTGGAGACAAGGCAAGACCCCTCTCCACCTGCCCCCTCTTCTTTGCAGGAGGGCAGAGCCCAACCTGTGGGTCCTCCCCTGCAGCTGTGACTGGAGAACGAGGGAGCCTGTGCCACAGAAGAAAAATCCCCAAGGTGGAGGCCCTGCTGTGGATCCAGGATCAGACCCACGCCTGCAGGCCCATTTGCACATCCATCCAACCGTATTCCCAATCTCTAGGCCCAGGCTAGGCACGAGAACCCGGGCCCTGAAAGGCCTTCAAAGCCACTTTTCCTCTGGGGCACCGAATTGCAGCCATCCCAGACGCATGGACACCTTGTCTGCCCTCTGCCTTGCTGGCTGAGCTCCCTCGAAGGTGCCTTTTAAGCTCCTGAATATTTGTTTCCCCACATGCATATAAATGCATGACAGGTGCCTAAGGGCATCTGGGAGTCCAGAGGCATCTTCCCATCCCTCTCCAGGAGCACTGCGACCGTCTCCCGTGAGCAGGGACGGTCCCGGCAGACTGGCCCCAATGCTAACGTGAGCTTCACTCTCTGGGAGAAATCCACTGTTTCATCTTTCATGAAGAAAACCAATAAAAAGTGGAAAGTTCGGTTATGCAGTCTTCTTTCTTCGAGAAGCCAAACTTCTGTTCATGTCTCCCCCAGTGGGGTTGACCTGTTGCTTTGGGTTTGCAAATAAACTTTATCTGGTTGAAACTAATCCCTGACTATAAATATCAGTTTAATTTCTTGGAAAGTCTCCCTTTTAAAAAAGGGCAGATGACCAATTTGCAGACATATATAATTTTCACTTTTCTGAATAATTTCATTGTTAATCATTTAAGAAACAGTGATGGCTTTGCCGGTGATCGTATGGAGAAACTGGATCACTCAACATTGATGGAGAGAATGTGAAACTGCAATCACTTCCAAAGAGCACGGCAGTGTCCTGCAAAATTAACATGCCCTTTCTTCTCATGCCACCCTGAAACTGCAGTCTTGGGCATTTATCCCAGAAAAATAAAACCGTATGTCCACACAAACCCTGTACAGAGATGCTTATGGCCACTTTATTCATAACAGCCAGAAGTGGGAAATGCCCCACATGACCACATTACATGCATGTAAACCTGGTCCCATCTGAATAGGCTCTGCAGATTGTGCCAATAGCAATTTCCTACGCCCTTACCCAGTGGGACCCGGCCGGCCCAGAGGAAGCCTAGGCCTGCACGTCCCCGTGAGAAGTCTTCTCCCTGCGCTGCAGAGACGAGAACTGGGTGTGGCCGCACTGAAGCTAAGTGACGTCCTATCGTGGGGGAAGCTGGGGGGAAGGTACAGAGGGTCTCCAGCAACACTTAGAACTAATGGGAATCTAGCATTACCCTGAAATAAAATCTCTAATTTTTGTATTTTTAAAAATTTAAATTAACCATATATTAATGTAACTATGAAGCTCTAGGGTGCCTATATGCACATGTGAGTATAAAATATATACACACATGCTCATGTGATATACACACATTTTATACAGGTGCATATGATCATGTAGTGGCATTTATTTCACCATGTTTTGAGTCTGGGGGGAGAATAGAGTCAGCAAAGTTTCCCAGATAAAGACAGCACGGGTGGGCTTCCCTTAGGGTGGTCTCAGGCCATCGATTGATCTGATGCTGCTCATGAGGAAGACGTTGTTGGGGTGACGAGGGAGGCTGCCATTCCCAGGCCAACGCTGGCACTGAGTGCCAGGTCTGGCAGCACCTGCCCACCTGGCCCCTTCCCCGCTGTGCCCGTTCGCTGGTGTCCTGTCAGGTCTGAGATGATAGCGCACACCTCCCACATGATGGGAGCTTAGACATGCACATTTGCAGCTTGAGTCTTGCAGATGACCTTCTGAGCCTAGGTCCAGCTGTCTTTTGGGACAATAAAACAAAACTGCTTTATTGGACAAATTCGATGTTTCAGATTCATTTCTTCCTTCCTTCCTGCTGCAACTGAATATCAGTTTGCTACGAAGAGCCACTGATTTGCTAGTGTCTGATGCAAGAGAGTGAAGGACCAAATGGCACCAAACTGACCCCTCCACGGAGACCAGCAGCAGCCCCAGGCGTGGGGCGAGGTTGCTCCTCTGCATATGGGAAGGCAACCTCGTGGAGATTCCAAGGCTGGTGGAACGCCGGCTCCTCCGTCCTCACTGCTGTGAGTGGCCCACAAGCCTGGATCCTACAGCTGTTTTCAGAATACTCCGTCACAGGTGAAAGGAGGTCTGGGAAATAGGAGGGAAGTCCTCTGCGGGGAAGCCAACATATGAAATCCTGAGCCTTCCTCTGAGAAAGGCCACTGAGCTGAGCGGCCAGCAGCAGATGTCCAGGAGGCCGCGGTGACGACGGCAGCAAAGGCCAGCGGTTCCATCCTGCTGCCGTCTCTTCACGCAGTCACACGCGCATCTCAGCAAGATCCAGTTCCCTTTACAGCTTCAAAGAGCTGGTTACCACCATCGGTTTTGTTCCTGGGAAGTTCCTGGAACATCATTAATGCCTTTGTCACTCCATGAAGTCATTGCTTTCGGACCTCTGAACCTGCATAATATTGCACGGCTCTGGACCCCTCACAAAAGTGAGAATTTGCAGACGGTCCCCCATATCAGCTCATCACAAGTCCAAGTGCCGATCAAGGAGCCGCCATTTCTTTCTCTTCCCAGTGGAGGCATCTCTTAAGATCACCGGGGCTTTGCATCCACTGCTGCCTCCCCTGAGCCCGGGAGCCTTCTGTCCCACCTCTGTGCTCAGCTTCTCTCTCTGGCCATGTGGTCCTCACCCATCCTCCAGGTCCTGCCATCTCCATGGGGCCCTGATGGCTCCGCCTCCGCTCTCACAGGTGGTGGGGCCTATGAGTTGTCAACATCATGAGGCAGCCAGGTACGAAGCAGGAAACAGCCCTTCTCCCTCACTGAGAAGTCCACGCAGAGCACGTGGAGCAGCCGGCAGCTTCGGCCCAGGCCTTTCGGTCTCAGAGGGTGAAACAGGCCTGCAGTGCGGACCAGGGCCCATCCAGTGTCCCTCACTCTGCTCCTCTCAGCTGGGGAGGCCTTGGGTCCCCCTGAGATCACCTTGGCCCCAAACCCGACCCGCAGACAGTGGCCTTGGAGCGGCAGCCTTCCCCACCACCAGGCCCCTGCAGTGGGCCAGGCCCCCAGCCCAGGCTCAGCTGAGGCTCAGCCCAGGGGCTGCTGCCACTATACACCCTCACTCTAGCGGGACCGGCCGGTCACCTTCCTAACCATGCAGCTGCTGGGAGGAGAATCCGGTGTGGATGCTGAGAGCACCTCGACTTTCACATTTCTGGCCTCTTACTCTTCCAAGGAGTGCGTCACCGGGCCGTAACATTGTCACTTCATTTTGTCCTGATGCTCCAAAAGCTGCTTTTGTCCTAAGCTGTCGACCTTCTCAGTCTCCATTTAAGCTCTGCGCTAACCCCAGTTTAGGGCTCTTTCCCTTAACAAATGGAACAGTATCTCATCATGGAAGGTCACGTCTTGGGAACAGAGAGGCGTGTAAAGTAAATGAGGTAAGCCGGGGGGGCTGGTGCAGGAGAGGGGTGGCCCACACTCCCTCCCACACAGTTGAGGTGGCCAGAGGATTAGGACCCTCCAAACCGGGACCCTGCTTCCCCCCTGCCCCCGAAACACGCAGTATATCCACGCAGCCCTTTCCTGTAAACGCAAAAACAAAATGCAAGAAACAAAAGACTAAACGTGTCAAAGAGTGTAAAACCCCAGCACATACGCTGGGATTGTGGAATTCCCTGGTAAAAACCAGAAAGCTTCCGCAGAACTCTATTTCTTTGTCATTACTGCACAGGAGAAAAAACGCCATCAGAGCCCTGGAAAATAGAGCAAAGGACCACGAGGGCCACAAGGCTAATCCAGGATTAAGGAAAACGAGCTCTGAAGACAGACAGAAAAATGCTTCCCCCATAAGGCTGAGAAGAAACACAAAAGACAAATAAATTGCGGATTGGGAGCAAGCGGGGAGATACTGTCAGTTAAGGTGACTCATTTCATTTACACACTCCAGCTCATCTGAAGGAGACATGCAGAGAAGAAGAAACCCACCCAGGCCAAGGACAGGACATTTGCAGAGAGCTCATCCCCAACACAGGAGACAGAGCCCTCAGTAGCATGCCAGCTGCCAGCCTGCTGTTCACCTGCCCACAGGCCCTCCTGCCCCTCGCCTGCCCACAGGGCCACCTGCCCCTCGCCTGCCCACAGGGCCACCTGCCCCTCGCCTGCCCACAGGCCCTCCTGGCCCTCGCCTGCCCACAGGGCCACCTGCCCCTCGCCTGCCTCTCACCTGCCCACAGGGCCACCTGATGCTCACCTGTCCGCAGGCTCACCTGCCCCACCTGCCCCTCGCCTGCCCCTTACCTGCCCACAGGCCCACCTGCCCCTCGCCTGCCCACAGGCCCACCTGCCCCTCACCTGCCCACAGGGCCACCTGACACTCACCTACCCACAGGCCCTCCTGCACCTCCTGCCCCTCGCCTGCCCACAGGGCCACCTGACGCTCACCCGCCACCTGTTCTTCAGGCCCTGCCTGCTCCTCCACGTTGCCCAAGGAGGGCCTGGGTCAGGCCTGCTCTGCCTCCGTCTGTCCCTAGCCATCACTGGACACTATGTGCCAAGCCCCACAATGGAGTTGCTGACCTTTGACCTGGCTGAGCCCCCCGCCCCCGCCTCTTTCCAGGAAGAGCAGCCAAGCCATGCGCACCCTTGTGTGCCCCTGCTGTGCGTATAGTGGGGGCTCCCCTCCACGTGTCACACAGAGAATGTCCCACAAACATGTTGATTCACCAGCCATCTTTACTCCCAGGGGATGGGTGACAGCTGCCCAGAAACAGGATCCCGGGTCCCAGGCAGCCCATCCCGAGGAGCAGGCTTGGCCCCAGGGCAGGGAGCAGGGGCACCAGGGCTGCCTTCTGAGGAGAAGGGGAGGTGAGTGTGTTCACAAGGAGAGGATGCTGTGAATTCCACGACTCGTCTGGCAGAACTGCCCGTGGCAAGCTCTTGGCCCCTCAAGATGTTAAACTCTGTCATGAATGCCACAGGTGCTGTTCATTGCTGCGTTTACTCTACATTCCATTGTCCAGCAAAATACCTTCAACTTTTATTCTATACAGTGGTTAGAAACTGAACTATCAAAGCCAGATATTATTACAAAATTATATTTTAGTTGGTTACTTAATCCAAGAAATACTGTTTCTTCTTTCTTTTTCTATAAGTGAGAAGGTCACTCTTATATCTGGGCGGGTCATGCCCCACCGCTGCCCGTCGGCCTCTAGCCCTCCTCTTAGCAGAGGCAGGGCTCCATGGCTGATGCCCCTTTGTGCAAGGATGCTGAAGGAAGTCACAGGACCAGCAGCGTCCATTCTCCCATTTGTCCATTCACCCATCCAGCCCATCCACCTGCCACTCATCCAGCCACCCATCCACTTGTCCACCCACCAACTCATCCACACATCCACCTGCCCACCTACCCCGCCGTCCACCCACCCATCCACCCAACTACCCACTCATCTACCCACCTACCCATCCACCTGTCCACCCATCCACCTGTCTACCCATCCACCTGCCCATCTACCCACTCAACCACCCACCCACCCATCCACCTACCCACTCATCTACCCACCTACCCATCCACCTGTCCACCCATCCACCCACGCACCCATCCACCTGTCCACTCATCCACCCACCCACCCATCCACCTGCCTACTCATCCACCCACCCATCCAGCCACCTACCCATCCACCTGTCCACCCACCCACCCATCCACTTACCCACTCATCCACCCACCCACCTACCCATCTACCTGTCCACCCATCCACCTATCCACCCATCCACCTGCCCACTTATCCACCCAACCACCCACCCATCTACCTGTCCACCCATCCACCCACCCACCCATCCACCTACCCACACACCCACTCATCCACCCATCCACCTGTCCACCCATCCACCTGTCCACTCACCCTGTCACCCACTCACCCACTCATCCACCCATCCACCTACCCACCCATCCACCTGCCCACCTGCCCGCTCATCTGTTCACCTATCCATTTGTCCACCCACCCATTCACCCACCCATCCATCTGCCCATTCACCCACTCATCCACTCATCCACCCATCCACCTGTCCACCCATCCACCTGCCCACTCACACACTCATCCACTCATCCACCCATCCCATCCAGCTGCCCACCTGTCCACTCATCCACCCACCTACCCATCCACCTGTCCACCCATCTACTCATCCATCCACCAAACCGTCCACCTGTCCACCCATCCACCCACCCACCCACCCACCTGTCCACCCATCTACTCATCCACCCATCCACCTACCCACCTGCCCACTCATCTATCCACTCACCCATCTCTGCCCACTCATCCACTCACCCACCCATTTACCTGCCCACCTACCCTCTCATCAACCCACTCACCAATCCTCATGCCCACCCACCCATTCACCACTTACCCATGCTCGTCCACCCACCCACTCATCCATCCATTCACCTGCCTGTACATCCCCCTGCTCACTCACCCACTCATCCACCCACCCACTCACCTGTTCACCCATCTACTCATCCACTCATCCACCCCCCTACTTGCCCACCTACCCACTCATCCCTCCACTTACCCATCCCCTTGCCAATCCACTACCTGCCCACCCATCTGCTCATCCACCCATCCACCCATCTGTCCATCAACACAACTACTTATTCACTCATCGACCCATCTGCCCACCCACTCATCCTCCCACCCATCAATCCATTTACACATCCACCTACTCTTCCACCCACTCATCCATCCATCCATCCATCCATCCACCCACTTATTCACCCACCCACTCATCCACACATCCATTCTTCCTCTCATTCACCTGTCATTTATCTACCCATCCATCTATCTATTCTTCCACTCACCCACCCATCCACTGGTCTGTTCATCAAACCACCTATCCACCCACTTACCCACCCACCTACTCACTCACCCACCCCTCCACCCACCCACTCACTCCCCCACCCATCCACCCATCTATTCATCCATCCACCCATCTGTCCATTCATTCATCCATCCATTCACCACCTACCCATTCACCCACCCACTCAGAAATTTCCAGCGAGCCACAGAGTTTTTGGTTTACCTGTGACATACCAACTCATGTCCTCTTTCCAGATGAGTAGGTACGTAAAAATTCGGTCTGAAATGTGAAGAGGACAGAAGGAAAGAGAGCACTGCCCTCCCAGCTAGCCCCTTCAGGGATGCTAAGGGTTCGGTCCTGTCAGGGGCTGGAGGTGCCCTTCCTCTCCTGCACAGGAATGAGAATCAGAATCAGGAAGGGTGTATCTGTTTACAGCACAAAGAAGTCAGGAATGGTGCACACAGACAGCGAAGGCCACAAGGGTCTGCCTCCTGACCCTTAATGAACACTCGGAGTCCCCAAGTTTCTAACAGACCTGGATGTCTTTGTGTCTAATTAGATGCATACAAGAATTGACATAACCTTTGACATCCACATAATGGATGCAATGATGTTTCTTGTTCTCTCCACCCGTGAGGTTAAATGGAGTTTTTAAATAAATACATAAATACCTAACCTGTGGTTGAGACCCATTGTCTCCCTGGATCTCCGGAGCTGTGGCGTAAATCTGGCTACTGAAATTAAAGCAGGAAGCCATAACCTGAGTGTCTCAGGGCTGGTGACGGAACCCCACACCGGGCTCTTCTGAGGCTCCTGCACTGAGACTGCGCCCCCAGAAGGCAGGACACCCTACCTGGTCTTGGACCTCAGCCTAAGTGGTAACGCACTGTAATGACGGCTCCTGGTCACTTCTGGGGCTGGCGGTGGGAGGAAGGGCCAGAACATAATTTAATTGCTTTTCCTTCCTCCCTCAGGTCTGCATATTATATTATATTGAAAAGTAATTATGCAGTGAAAGTAAAATGTCAGCCGGCGCTGTCTGGGAAGCGGCGGCACAGATGTGAATTATTCTCTTCCTCGCGTCTTGCAGACATCTCTATGCCTCTTTCGGTCACACACCACGGTGTGTGCTCATGGGCTGGAGTATTTATGCACACGAGATGAGATTTGCTGGTTTTTTTTTTTATTTTTTCCCTTTTCCCCTTGCAGCATCTAGATCCCAAGCTGAGTTGCCTCGTTGGCAATGATTGATTACCCAATATCTAATTAAACCTGATCCAATCACTTATTATGCAGAGTGGAACAAACAAACTGAAGGCAGCTGTCAGCACCGTGATTGATGATGTGGCCAGCCCGGCTTTTGTGGCTCCTCTTGTCCCGACGCTTGTTACAACCAGGCAAAGCCGCACCGGACCAAACGCCTGTCACTCCCCGGCGCCCGCCACTCCCACCACCCACGCCACCCTTCCCTTCTTCCAAGTGAACTTTTAGAGGAAAAGTAAATGGGAGTGGGAGAGAGAAAGCAGGGTCATTGAGGACCCATGAGGTCCCATCGAGAGTGTCCCATAATGAGATCCAAGTCCTCCTGCACAGGGTCCGGAAGCAGCAGAGGGCGGACGGACAGCGGGGCTTCAAGGAGGTGGGCTGGAGAAAGAAGGTGTGCGTGTGTTAGGCGCTGGGCGTGGGTGTCTTTGGCAATGCCTGTGAGTTTGTCTGCTGTGATGCTGTGTGTGTGTGCACCACTGAACTCTGTGTGTGCACCGGGGAGCCGCCTGGGACCCGAGCCATGGCAATGGCAGCACCTTAGGGAGAATGACAGGCAGGACGCCGACGCAGACCTAATGGGGCAATGATTTCTTCTCTATTGTCTGCCAGGCAGGATTCTCTTAGCAACTCTCATTTATAAATTTTTCAGTTTTAATGTTTTAATTATTTAAAATGCAAATAGGTTCAGGAAGAAAACAGCAGAAAACACAAATGCCCTCGACAAATTCCTTGTGTAGGGGCCGCAGGGCCGCAGGTGCAAGCCACGGGGCTTGGGGGGGGGCGCTCTGTCCTGAGAGCTGGGGTGCTCCTGAGCGCTGGAGCTGGGTCCTCTCAAAAGGCGATTGGCTTGCATGGGACGAGGCAGGTCTGATGTAGAAGACGCAGGACAAGGGCCCTGTAAACACACCTGCCGTCAGGAGGCTGAGCATCTGTGGAATGTGTGCTGGGGTAAAGCCGGCAGCATCGTGGACCGTCAGTGCTCAGCAGACCTGGCTGTGCTCCTGTGCGCACTCTCCACAGACATGTACACGGCGAACTCACCACCCATGGCTCTGCACCCCTACATGGCCAAACCTCCTCCGGGAGACAGAGCTTCCTGTCCCTTCTCTTTCTCTCTGAGGTGGTGACTCCACAGGATGGGCAGCCACCCAGTCCCTCTTCTACTGGCACCTCAAGTTTGCATCTCAGTAGATGAAAAACAGCAGTACAGGTTGGGCGTGGTGGTTCACACCTGTAATCCCAGCACTCAGGGAGGCCGATGTGGGTGGATCACCTGAGATCAGGAGTTCGAGACCAGCCTGGCCAACATGGTGAAACCCTGTCTCTACTAAAAATACAGAATGGTTGGGCATGGTGGTACCTGCCTGTAATCCCAGCTACTTGGGAGGCTGAGGCGGGAGAATCACTTGAACCTGGGAGGTGGAGGTCACAGTGAGTCGAGATCACGTTGCTGTACTCCAGCCTGGGTGACAGAGCAAGGCTCTGTCTCAAAAAACAAACCAACAGGAACAACAAAAACAGCACAGCCTCAGTGACCAGAGTGGGGACCATGAGGTCTCACTTCAGCAAACACCTGATCATTGGCGGTGGTGTCTTGAGACACACACGTGAGACTGAAAATGTGGACCTGAGTGTCGTGGGGACCAGCCACGTAAGGCCTGTCATGGGGCCAAGACTCCAACAGAGGCTGATGTGGGACACCAGCACCCAGTAGGGGGTGCTCCTGCTGGTGGCCTCCTGCTGTTCCTGGCTCTGTGCTCATCCCACCCTTGGATGCCCAAGCAGGGTGCAGGAGCCCGCAGGGCACACACAGTCCAGCCATGGGGGGTCCTGTTTCACACTGTGCCCATCCTGGGCTGTCTGGGAGACTCTGGAGAAGGAATTTCATACAGAACAGGCCCCTGAAGAATGGGGGCCTCTACAAGCAATGGCAGGAGGGTGTGGACCTCAGTCCTCCATCCCTGGTGCCTCCTGCCTCTATCCCAGGGTCCCGGAAGGGCTGGGAACCCACGGGGCACAGGCAGCATCCAAGGGAGAGACTCATCCGTCCCCTCTCACGGGCTTCAGGGCCGATCTTCTCCTGTACATGATGGTGCAAAAATGCAAAAGCAAATCGCTGGTGTGTGCATTTCTTCTATATTTTGCTCAGATTTACATGTTTGTGGGGGGGGGTGGAGAGAGAGAGAGAGAGAGAGAGCCATGTCTTCTCTTCTGTTTTCTGTGAGCACTGTTCATTACTCAGCAGCCTAAAAGCAACCCCATTAGGTAGATGCCCCTGCACGCCTCCCTCTGTGTTGAAGCCAGAGGTTTACCCAGAGGCTTCAGCAGTCCAAGGAGTGGACCTGCAGGCACCAGCTCCTGTGTGCCCTTCTAGGAAATGGAAAAGATAAGGGATTTGGAGCCTGAGACCCAGATTCACGCCCTGACTTCCCAAATGCAGGACATTCAACCAATCTCCCAGAGTCAAAGTTCTTCATTTGTAAAATGGGCAAATTTAACCCAGCTTTGAGCAAAGAGAAAGTGACAGAAATAGGAATCCTTGTCACCTGGGAGGGTTCTCGAGGTCAGATGAAGGGCTTTACCTGTGGGAGGGTGTGATGGGAGGGAGGGCAGGGCCACTGTGTCCCTTCCTTGCTGAGCCCTGGAGCCCTTCCATCAGGGCCACGTGGCAGCACCCGTGGGGTGCACACATGTGGCTGACATACAGTTAATGGCCCAATGCCTCTTATAAAAGCTTTTGCAAACTAGGAATGAATTTCTATGCATCAACGGGCTTCCAAGGTATGCTGGATAGAAGAAAGATGCAAAACACCAAAAACATTCCATGTTTCTGACTTTTCCCATAGTTTAGACGCAATTCTCTTTACACCAGTTCCAGCATCAGGTTTTCTCACCTCCAGGGTCTCAGATGCAAATGCCTCTTCTCCCTCATCCTTCCACGCTAGGCCCCTCTCCCTGACCCAAAACTTCACTCTCCAGTTTGCCCTGGAAATCCAGATGTGGGTTGGGCGTCCGCTGTTTAAGTGGTGTAAGCGCCAGTGTTAAAGAATTGGATAATGGTTGAACTAGACTGATTGGCAAATTTAATTTAATTAGAAATGTTGTTTGTCCTGGTCACTTGGTCAACACGCCCATTTCATCAGCTTTTCAGTGAGAACAATGCGCATTAGAAATGGCGGAAATAACTCCTTGCAGGTTCCCCATGCTTCATTCTGCATCGTTATTTCCTTTACTGGGGGCAGGAGCGAGCCATGCGCCTTCTGAGCCATCAGATACAGGTCACTGGTAAAGCAGTGGCGAGGACCCAGGAGGAAGCTGCGGGACTGAGTGTCTCGGAAGAAGCCTTCAGAGGTTGGTGCTAAAGTGTCTCTATTAAACAGCAGGGAAAAACCGTCTTTGTGAACTGAGCCAAGCTGGTTTGCACTCGTGTGAGTGTCAGGGCCTGAAGGAAACTGGTATTCATCATAAATCTGGTTCAATTTTCTTTAACTTTCACTGTGTACATCCTTCCTCCTTTCTGAGCAAGGGGTTTCTTAGTCCACGATTACTGCACTGAGATAGAAACACAATGGCAAGGTGGCAATTTCAGACTCTGTGGAAACGGGTGTTTTCAGAGTGGAAGTCGGGGCATCATGAAAGGAAGTTAATTGTATTATCATACCCTGTCTTTGATTCAGAACTCTGGGGAATATGGACTTGTAGAGCAGTTGGAGATTAGGTAGTTATTGGCTATGGTAAACAGAGATCATTGTTTACAGTAAACAGCTTTGTCCATCAGGGATAGACTGGGCAAAGAAAATGTGGCACAGATACACCACGGAATACTATACAGCCATAAAAAGGAATGAGATCCTGTCCTTTGCAGAGACGTGGGTGGAGCCGGAAGCTGTTATCTTCAGCACACCAATACAGGAACAGAAATCCAAACACCACGTGTTCTCACTTAGAAGTGGGAGCCAAATGATAAGATGACACGGACACATGGAGGCGGAGAACAACACACACTGGGGCTGTGGGGAAGGAGAGGATTAGGAAGAATAGCTGATGGATGTCGGGCCTAATACTTAGGTGATAGAATGATCTGTGCAGAAAACCACCATGCACACATTTGTCTACGTAACAAACCCGCACGTCCTGCACATGTACCCCTGAACTTAAAAGGTGGAGGAAAAATTAAAAAGAACATGCTTGTCCTAGTATGTGCTGTAATCTCAGCTACCCTGGAGGCTGAGGACAGAGGACTATTTGAGCCCAGGAGGTCCAGATCAGCCTGAGCAACATAGCAGAGCTCTGCGGGGATGGGGAGTTGGGGAGAGAGAGCATGGGGAGCAATGCCAGATACAGGTGATGGGGAGGAAGGCAGCAAATCACACCGCCATGTGTGAACCTATGCAACAATCTTGCATGTTCTTCACATGTACCCCAAAACTTAAAATGCAATAAAAAATAAGTAAATAAAGGAGAAGGAGGGAGGAGGAGGAGGGGAAGGGGAAGGGGGAGGGAAAGAGGAAGGGGCAGGAGGAGGAGAAGGAGAGGGAGAAGAAGATGTTTTGAAACTGGACCTGAACTCCATAGAAAGATTTTTGACTCCAATTCACTGACTTGGCTTCAGAATCATAAAGAAACATTGACTTTTGATATCCACCCATGACTATTTTACCAGATATAGAATTACTGATGAAATATCTGCCAACTAAGTATTTTAATCCTGTTAAGCTGGTAGAGGGAAAAAAAAAAATTCTACTAGAAAGAAAATATGTTTTTTCCCAGCATTGAAAATTGTGTTTTACATAAGAGCACAGTGAGTCCTGCCCCCCAGATGAAGCCAAATTCAGCCCAGAAAGGTTATCTTAGGCGGGCACTTATGGTGCTTTTCTCTAAATTTTCACTTCAATTAATCTCCAGAAATTCGGTGTCTGATCCCCGTGACAGTAGCCTCTGGCTTCTTCAGAGTGACTGCCGAGGAAAAATTATCTGACACATATCAAACACGCAAGAAACCACACTGGACAGCATTAATCAAAACTTTCTCATTTCCCGAAGAATTAAGCATTAAATAATTAATCCCAGCACTACAGGCAGCTGTAAAAGAGGCCTCATGCCTCCCTGCTGGTAGGAATTTGTCCTTGTCTAAAAGACTAGATTGATATATTTATTATTTATCAGATTAATCATGGCCAGGAACATTATAGATTGGCAGCCCAGCCCAGCCGGGGATGGTGTCTGGTCCTTATCAGAGCGGGGAGGCTCCCACCGACGCCCACACGCGGAGGGTGGAGGGAGCAGCTGCCCTGCAGCCTTTCCTGCCAAGGAAAAGGTGTCTATGACATTATTTTAAAAGAGAACGAGAGAAAAAAGAAAGTTGAGGAAGAAGAGAGCTGATTAGGAAGATACCATTGACCAGGGGCCGTGGGAGACCCAGGAGCTGTGGGCAGGAGTTTCAAGGGACGCCTTGAAGCCAGGGTCATGAGCTGCTGAGTCCAAGCTCCAGCAGCACTGCGTGTGCGTAAATCGTGCTGCCTTCTTGACTTGGAAACCTTCACATCCCCTAACCTCTGCCTTCAGTGGCCCCGACCACCACTCCCTGCAGGCAGCCACTGTCTCATCTTTGGCTGATCTTTGTTTGCAAGGCTGGGTCACCACACGGCTGTCCCGGCTGTCCTGGGGGCTGAGCGCATCCCACTGAAGACAGGAGGGAGCCGACGTCAGGGAGAGCCCTTCTGCGTGACTGTGACTTCACAGCCTGGGAACTGTGGTACCTCTCATTTCCTTGTTGTGAAGCTTATTTCATCAGAACAAGCGTTTTCCAATCGAGCAAAACCAAACGTCCAGGATTTCCACTCAGATTTGAACAGCAGGAACGGTTCATGGAGGTTGTTATTAGGCACCCAAGCAGAGAAGGGCGCGAAACCTTTCAATCTCATGATTTAGTCACAGATATTTTAAGGAAAAATCGGGTGGCTTGGGTAAATAAATTTGGGAAGCTCTGGGTAAATTGGCTTACATGGACTGCCTTTCTGCAGGACTGCCCAGAGCTTCACAAGGCTGGATGGTTTTGTGGGACCCTGGACGGCTTCCCCAGCTAGGGCCCAAGAACGCATGTTCACACCCCGACCTGGAGACGTCAGTCCCCCAGCGTGCCAGCCTCTCCACCCTCCTCATCCAACCCCAGCCACCTTCTGGCACAGCGCCTGAGTGAGGCAGGTTGGACACGGGAAGGAGCCAGGAGCGCTGACCACACCCTCCGTCCACTTAAGGGTGGTTGTCAATACGGAAAGGCCGTTTCTCACTCTTGAATAGTGAGGAGGTGGGTCTGGAGGGGCCGAAAGACACACACCCTGGTTGACAGAGGCGGCTTCGCACAGCCCCAGGGGCAACTCCGTGATCCGAGGTGGAAACAGCTGTGAGAAGGCCGACTCCTCATTTCACACTCCTCAGTAAAACTTACTGCAGAACGTTATTGATAAGTATAAATATATTTATGTACTAAATAACTATACATGTTTATTGAAAATGATGATGTGAATAATTCATGCAGAATAAATTTTATTTTCTTAGAAGAAAATCTACTGACCTTGAATTACTCAAATAGAATGTGGATCTCATCCCGGCCTCTTCCGGGACTCCCTCCCCTGACCACCCTTCTGCAGGCACAGGTCTGCCCACCCTGAGTCCACGACAGCAGCCACACGCCAATTACAGCATCTGACCCACGTCCCCTCCTGTCAACACTGGGCCAACCGGGGAAGACCCCAGGCCCCCCATTCCTGGGATCAGAAGCACAAAGGTCTCCCTTTTGCAAACACAAAAGCTGAAATAGAGACACCTTCTCTGGGAAGAATTCCTGCGTTTGGGAAGGAAAATTGTCCCGTGCAGTGGCAGCTGGAAGGCTCAGGCGTCCAGCTCTCTCTGCTCTTCATAAGCTTCGTGTTTTTCTAAGGTGCTGTTTGGTTGCCAAATTTAGATAAAATGTTTTGTTTTACAGCTAGGAAAACCAAGATACTAACAGGTTAAAGTGATGTTTTCATTGCC
Organism: Cebus imitator; assembly: GCF_001604975.1. Taxonomy (NCBI): domain Eukaryota; kingdom Metazoa; phylum Chordata; class Mammalia; order Primates; family Cebidae; genus Cebus; species Cebus imitator. The sequence continues at coordinate 5,468,924 of NW_016107500.1, forward strand.
ACACCTTTTCCATATATAAAAGTACAACTTCACCCTTTCTCTCAGTAATAACTTAATTGCTATAATATAAATGACATCATATTTAAAAATGTACTAAACGTCCACTTATTCCTCTCAGGAATGCAATACAATGATCGTCAGTGGATTTAGAGAGGGTTGGTGAGGAGAATGAATAATTTAATTTTCATTGCTGGACAAATTTGCCAATGTTTTTATGTCATCTGATTTTTTTTCCTTTTAGTTTGATTAACTGCAGGTTGTTTTTATTATTTCCAGTATCACGTATGTATTCTGCTCACACTTATGTGCGGGGCCCTGAGTGTAGACCTGCCTCCCGCCGACCCTCCGGACTGTGGGCACCTGGCCCCAGGGGGTGAGCAGCTGTGGGCTGTGCTGAGGGGGTCAGTGCTGCCTGCGACCACGGGGCACGCTGGGGGAAGACGGCCAGCCCTGAGCCTGGGAAGCACGGCCAGGAGGAACACGTCTTTGTCAAACAAGGATGGGTTGAGGGAGCTGCGCCCAGTAGGAGTGGCCTCCTGGGCAGAAACTCAGAGGCTGGAGGAGTCACCTGCGGGCTGGGGCAGCCGCACAGACGAGCAGAGTCATACCCAGATCCGGCAAAACTCGAGCCCATTACAAACCCGACCTTCCTGCGGTGAGAGGTGTGAAGGCAGAATCCGAAGGTCCGACATGATGGGCAGTAACTATGCAGTGTAGTAACAAACTCTGAGTCTATTGAAAATTTAAAGGGAATTTCCATATTTTTGCATGGAGGTGGGTTTTGAAGGAACCCATTGAAGACACCGAAATTCTTAAAATAAATGAACAAGCATAGAACTGGCTGGGGTGGGCATAGGAAGTGCCATGCACCCTGCCTGGAGATGTAGGGGTTGTCCCTGAGCCCCACCCTGCCTCTGCCTGCCCTCACCTGCTGTCCTTCCTGTGGGAATGCCCTGTGTCTCTTCCTTACCAGGATTCTGCTTACATCCCTGCTGTGGTCTGATGGTCTGTGTCCCCCCACAAATCCATATTTTGAAAACTCACACCCAAGGTGGTGGCATCAGGAGGTGGGGCTTTGGGAGGGAGGAGATCAGGCAGTGAGGGTGGTGTGCTCAAGACGGGGCAGTGCCCAATGGGCAGAGCTGACTGTGTCTCTCACTGTCTTTCTGTCACATGAAGACACAGCAGGAAAGCAGCCCTCAGAGCCAGGGGGCCTCCCTAGAGCCCACCACTGTGCGCACACCCAGATCCTGGACTTCCAGCCCTGGAACTGTGGGAATAAACGTCTGCTGTTGGAGCCGCAGCCTGTCATGAAGTCCAGCCTAAGGTGGACCCCCTCCCTCAGGAAGTTCCTCCCCAATCTCTCTGCAGGTGGCTCCGTGGTGAGACCCCCTTGCCTACCCGGCCACCCCCTCTGCCCACCGCTGGTACGCATTTCACTGTCTATGGCTCTGCGTAACCAGCTCCATGCCATCAGCTCTGTGTAACCAGCTCTCTCTCTGTAACTAGCTCCCTGTAAACAGCTCTCTCCACACCCAGAGCAGTGCCTGACTCAGAGCCCACTCAGCTCAGGCACCGGAGGGCTATGTGGGCTGAGCCTGCTGAGGGCACCTGTGTGGACTCGGGATCTTGCTGTTCTCTTGATGTCTTCCTTTATTCAGAGAACCTGAAACAGTTAGTTGGGTGGTAAGGCTGGTTCTTTCTAGAGAAGCCTCTTTCTGAAGAACTCACACCATTGTCATCCTGCCCTTAAAACAAACCTAGCCCCACCCACCAGCAGTTGTGTGAACGGGGACAAAAGGGACCAGAGGCTGGGGGACAGGCCCCCATGGAAACTCCAGTCAGATCCACACGCCAATTAGCTCTGCAGAGAACCACTGGAATTTGTATAAGAACTATAAGAAGAGGAGCTAAAATAAAAATAAACACATTGGTATAATTCATAATTTTTTAGTAAATATAAATAACCAACTCATGATGAAAAAATTTTGAGCTGATCAATAATAATCAATGGAACTAATAAAAGAAAAAAAATTTTCTATAGCTGTTTCTAGGACAAGAGGATTTATAGGCAAATTTCATCAAGATTTCGAGAACTGTTTTATTCCAATACCACATGAATTACAAGAAAGTTAAAACAAGACCACAAGAAATCTGCTCAATCCAGTTCTTAAAAATAGCAAAAATCGGAGTGAATAACCTGACAAAAAAAGACAGGGTGTGAGAAACACATCTTGGGCTCATGTACGGGTGTCTGTGAAATCCCCGAGAGCCAACTTTTACATGGCTGGGGATTCTGCAAGATGGTCGTTGTATTAGCCCGTTCTCACACTGCCATAAGGACATACTGGAGACTGGGTAATTTATGAAGAAAAGAGGGTTGATTGACTCACAGTTCTGCAGGCTGTACAGGAAGCGGAGCTGGGAGGCCTCAGGAAACTTACAATTGTGGTGGAAGGAAAAGGGGAAGCAAGCAGGTCTTATCACAGCAGCAGGAGAGAGAGAGAGCAAAGGGGAAAGAGCCCACACTTGTAAACCACCAGATATCACGGGAGTTCACTCACTATGACGAGAACAGCAAGGGGGAAATCCACCCCATGACCCAATCACCGCCCACCAGGCCCCTCCGCCAACATCGGGAGTAACAATTGAACATGAGATTTGGGTGGGGACACCGAGCCAAGCCATTTCAGTTGTTAAAAGTAGACATTATTTAAAACTGGTTAAAATAAACCAGTATCAGTTATTTAAAATAGCCATTATTTAAACATCTACTAATGGCTATTGTTAAAAATAGCCATTATGAAAGTCATTATGACATTATTATGTAAACTTAAAATTAATAAATTGTATTTTAAAAGGCGTTGCTTACTGAAGATGCTACCACTTTACCCTCTGCACACCTGTACTCCCGTTCCTGTGCATTGGAAATGTGCTGAGTTGGGCCATCGTGCTCCTGCCTCACCCAAAGCTCCTGGAAGTCCCTCTGGCAGCCTGAGGTCAGCATCCCCGTGGGAAATTTACACCATGGAGCCTAGGAAATGCTGCCCATCGGGACTTGCTTCATTGTGTGGTTTTGTTGACTGTCTAGACTTACAGAAGTACAAAATGTAAAATGTAAAATCAAATGGAAATGTGGGTCATGTTTTTAGCCATGTTATTGTGATGAGCACAATGAACTGAAAAAAAAATTCTCCATGTGTTGGAAAAAATTCTCCCTGTATTGGAAAAAATTCTCCCTGTATTGGAAAATGTTCTCCCTGTATTGGAAAAAATTCTACTTGTATTAGAAAACTGTTATGCAGTTCAGCAAAGAGGCCCTCACATCACTGACAAATGAGTCAAATTCTGACTGTGTTCTTCTTGTCAAACTTTTGTGTCACTAACTTAAATAAAAATATCAACCAACCTTCATCTCATTCGTATTGAAAGGGATTGTCAATCGCAACCAGAGGTTGGCTACAGAGTCAAGAGTTCAGCAAATTCAATAAAACGCTCTGAGGATCAATTGCTTGTGTGACATTTACAATAAAGAGTATTGTATATTTTATTATTATTTGTTGATTATGTGCCAAACATCCTTTATATCAGTAGAACGTATTTTTTAAAAATATATAAGCATAGGTATGCATATAATTTTTTTGGAGAGCTGTTTACCCACACTCCTCTGCATAAAATACTAATGAATCAGACTTCACAATTCATTAAAAGTCGAATCTACCAATATCAAATGGATTTATCAAAAAAGTAGGGTAGCTTACCTTAACAATATATCTATTAATATATTACATGGCATTAATAGTTTATTAGGAAGCTGTGTAGCCAGATAAATAGATGTTTCGAAGGCAAGCCCATTAATATCTTCATATGTAAGAATTATGTATCATAATTATAATATATATTAAAGTAGCATATATCATAAATTTCAAAAATCTGTTAAAGAGTAAGTCCTTAACCTGGGAGGGAACATTTCCCCCAGTCCGCCAATCAACATCATCTAATAGTAAAACATCTGAGGTGTCCTCCCTAAAATCCAAGGACTCAGTGCACTTTCCAACATTCTGTGGGGGCACAGTTGCTGTGTTCAGGGGCTAGGCCTCCCCTTGATTGGCATTTGACTTCCACCTTTGCCCCCAGCAGCCCTGTGGTTGGGGCAAGCTTTGGTTTGCTTGTTTTAGGCATCTCTAAGGATTAAATCAGATGACATGTGACGTATTCCTTGTGGCCTCTTCTCTACTGTAAGAGCTAAATGCATTATGAACAGTGCAACTCTGTGAACCAGAAATAACTGGCAAAGTGACTGGGAGCAGGAAATAAAATTGCCATTATTCACTAATCATGTGATTTTTGCTGCTGGACCACACCAAAGAATCACCTAAAACCAAGTGAGCAGATAAAATCGCAGAAGGTCAGGCGGAGACAGACACACACTGCCACCAGATCAGGGGATTTTATGTCACACTGCAACTGACATTTATAATCTATGATGGGAAAGTGATAACTCAATTCATTAAAAAAAAGAACAATTAAGAAATGAGTAGGACCCATTTGAAGTCTTGTTATAATTTGAAAAATATAAAAGAGTTTGAGTCAAAGGTGAAGTTGAAAATATGCAAGTTGTTTTTGTTTAACAAATTAACATGAGAACCATTCTGGAGGTCTATGTGACAAAATGTTTCTAAAAATGTGTCTGAAATAACAAAAGTGCTGTAAATAATTTTCTCTCCCTTCCTACTTCACTGACGTCGCCCCCTCTTTTTTTTTTTTTTTTGAGACTGAGCTTTGCTCTTGCCACCCAAGCTGGAGTGTAGAAGCACAACTTCAGCTCACCGCAGCCTCTGCCTCCTGGGTTCAAGTGATTCTCCTGCCTCAGCCTCCCAAATAACTGGGATTACAGGTGCCGCCACCACACCTTGCTAATTTTTTGGTTTTTTGGTAGAGACAGGTTTCACCACGTTGGCCAGGCTGGTCTCAAACTCCCAACCTTGAACTCCACCACCTCTGCCTCTCAAAGTGCTGGGATTACAGGCATGAGCCACCTCTCCTGGCCCTGCCTTCTCCTTTTACCCTCAATTTTTTTCTTTTGCTTCTTTCATTTTGTCTTTGTAAAGAAAGTTTATTTAATCTAGATGATTGTAAAATATAAGGTTACAGTAATTATTTGGCTTTCATGCTAAAAATATGCAAATAAAAAAACAGATATACACACTTGAATATGAACATTGGTGATTTAATACATAGCAAATAAGTAGGGCATTAATAAATATGGTAACAAGATAATTTAAAATCTCTATTTAGTAAAAATAAAAACATATGACATACAAGAAAAAAAGGGGTAACCAACCTCTGGATGCAAAAGCATTTCCCCAATAGGTCAGTTTTTGAGGCATTGTGCAAATGCACATTGATACCTTTAACCACATAAACGATGGACAGGTTTGCATTTTAAAATTAAAGCTAAGTGGAAGACACACTGAGAAAATATTGCAACAGATACGATTTTAAAATCTCTTATCAATTAGGTAAGAAAACATACTAAGGCCTCAACGGAAGAGAAGTGAGGCTCGTGAACCAGCTGAAGGGGGCACGCGGCAGGAGAGTGGCGACCGTGGGTTCACAAGCCGCGGCGCTGATAAAAGGCAGGCGATCAGGAGAGTTCGCTTCCGGTCTACCCATTTTGTAATTTTATTAAAAACGAAAAGACCAGTGGAGCCCGAGTGTGCTAACATGACCACCTTCATTTATTAACCTGCAGGCACACTCACGGTGACAATTTCATAATATGCGTTAAGATAAAGGCTGCGTCATTTCAAGGGATGAATTCAAATTCATTGTAGAGATTTTTGTTGAGATGAAAGGTAATAAGAGAACACAAAAGTAAATCACAAGTGAACTATTTATGTGTTTACTGGATACTTCCACCTACATACGTGTGTGTCTGTGTGTGTGTGTGTGTGTGTGTGTATTTGTGTGGTCATATATTTATGTGTACAGATACAAAGATATTTCTTCAGCAGAGATTATATTAATGTATAGTTTTCATCTTGCCTTTTTGCTTAACAGGCATCTTCACCATTTTGACCATTTTTTAAATTTCTCCTTAAAAAAAATGAGATAGATGTGCAGAGCGTGCAGGTTTGTTACATAGGTATACTTGTGCTGTGGTGGTTTGCTGCACCTACTGACGCATCCTCTCCCCACCCAACCCTCTACCAGGCTCTGGTGTGTGTTGTTCCCCTCCCCGTGTCCATGTGTTTTCAATGTTCAGCTCCCACTCATGAGTGAGAACATGCGGTGTTTGATTTTCTGTTCCTGTGTTAGTTTGCTGAAGATGATGGCTTCCAGCCTCATCCATGTCCCTGCAAAGGACATGATCTCGTTCCTGCATAGTATTCCATGGCTTCCAGGTACCACATCTTTATCCAGCCTATTATCGCTGGGCATTTGAGCTGGTTCCATGTCTTTGCTATTGTAAACAGTGCTGCAATAAACATACGTATGCATGTGTCTTTATAGTAGAATGATTTACATTCCTTTGGAAATATGCCCAGTTATGAGATTGCTGGGTCGAATGGTATTTCTGATTCTAGATCCTTGAGGAGTCGTGATACTGTCTTCCGCAATGGTTAACTAATTCACATTCCCACCAATGGTGTAAAAGCATTCCTATTTTTCCTCAGCCTTGCCAGCATCTATTGTTCCCTGACTTTTTATAATCGCCATTCTGACTGGCATGAGATGTGGACCATATACTTAAATATCCTCAAAGATAGGCCTTTAATGGCTTCATAATATTAACATCTTAGTTGGGGAACGTGTTTTATGTAACCTCCTCTAATATTGTCTGTTTAGGTTCTTCTGGAGGTTTCACTATTGCGGGCTATTCTGCAGTGGATGACTGTAAACGAATTCCCTTTAGTGCATCTGGGGTCACTGCCTGAGCATTATCTAGTGACCCATTTCCACTGCAGGGTCACTGTTCCGTGAGAGCTCCCTTGGGGACCAGAAGCCTCTGCCCTGAGCCAGCCCATTTCCACTTTGTGAGCCAGAAGACTGAGAAGAGCGGGGTCCCAGCAGGGACATACCGAAGACGTGTGAAGGGCCTCTCTAACTCCCCTGCGGCTGCCTTCCACCTCCTGTGCCGTGACCATGACCATGCTGTACCCGGAAACGGTATTTTGCAAATGTGGGTGCCAGCTGTGGTGCTCCTGGAGGAATCATCTCCAGGGGACTGCAGTGGTCAGCTTCCTTTCCTCAAGAATGCGTCACCTGCAAAGTGACACATACATTCATGCATCTCACATGGTGAAAGCCATTCTTACACATTCCCGCTGGCTTAGGGGTGTCCTTTCAAGACTCTGCTGACATTGGAAATTGTTCTGGCACTATAATTATGAGATCTGTTAAACTTCCTAGTTGGATATTTGGTACTATGGATTTTGCTGCATATAAACAAAACCTCAAAGCTTTTTTATTTCTGCTTATTTAACTTAAGAAAGAACAAAAAAAGACAAGAAACATAGTTGTACAAATTAAGATAATAAAATTAGCATTTCCATCCACATGAAGAGGTGACGTTGTATAATCATCCTTTTGCTTTGATAATAAAAATCTAATCTTATTTTGGTTGTAAGAACTAGGACATTCATCTTATTAAAAATAAATATTTTATACATGTCTCCGTAATCTCCTTCATAGCAGATTGCTGTTGGAATTGTGCGTTTGCTTCTGTCTTTTTCCATTTGGGTCTGGTTATGGAGTTGATGATTTCTTCATTGAAGTTGTTTCAGCCCACTGAGCATTAATACTTTGAATTTGTATCATTAATTTCATACCTGACCCAGAGCTATGCTTTTATTACATTAAAGAGTGCGGGATTAGATTGCCTTCACTTAGAAATAAGTATTAGAAAAAAATCCAACCAAGACTATTGAAGCTGTTTCTATTTTATCTATAGCTGTTTCTCTTTAAAACTGGTTGGCAAAGGTCTTTTGTACTGTTTTCTACAAGGAAGGCAAAGAAGACTCCTGAGTCCTGGGTTGGTCTGGGAAGACCTAAGATGACCTGAGATAACCTGGGATGATCTGGGATGATCTGGGATGTCCTGGGATGATCTGGGATGTCCTGAGATGTCCTAGGATGCCATGGGATAATCTGACATGACCTGGGTGTTCTAGGATGACCTGGGATGATCTGGGATGTCCTGAGATGTCCTAGGATGCCATGGGATAATCTGGGATGTCCTGGGATGATCTGGGATGTCCTGAGATGTCCTAGGAGGACATGGGATAATCTGGGATGACCTGAGATTATCTGGGATGACCTGGATGTTCTAGGATGACCTGGGATGATCTGGGATGACCCAGGGTGACCTGGGATAACCTGGGATGATCTGGGATGACCTGGGATGATCTGGGAATATCTGGGATGATCTGGGATGACCTGGGATAACCTGAGATGTCCTGTGATTATCTGGGATGACCTGGGATGATCTGGGATGACCTGGGATAACCTGAGATGTCCTGTGATTATCTGGGATGACCTGGGATGATCTGGGATGACCTGGGATAACCTGAAATGTCCTGGGATGATCTGGGATGACCTGGGATGGTCTGGGATGACCTGGGATGACCTGGGATGATCTGGGATGACCTGGGATAACCTGGGATGATCTGGGATGACCTGGGATGGTCTGGGATGATTTGGGATGACCTGAGATGACCTGGGATGATCTGGGATGACCTGGGATAACCTGGGATGACCTGGAATGACCTGGGATGATCTGGGATATCCTGGGATGGTCTGGGATGACCTGGGATGACCTGGGATGATCTGGGATGACCTGGGATGATCTGGGATGATCTGGGATGACCTGGAATGATCTGGAATGACCTGGGATTACCTGGGATGGTCTGGGATGACCTGGGGTGACCTGGGATGACCTGGGATGATCTGGGATGGTCTGAGATGACCTGGGATGACCTGGCATGATCTGGAATGACCTGGGATGTCCTGGGATGACCCGGAATGACCTGGGAAGTCCTGGAATGACCAGGGATGACCTAGCATAACCTGGACGTCCTGAGATGATCTGGGATGTCCTGGAATGATCTGGGATAACCTGGGATGTCCTGGATGTCCTGGCCCCTGTGGTTCAGATGCAGATCTTCATCAAAGTCATGCTGACTCTTCTGACCACTAGCGCCCTTGGGGTCTGGGACAGGAGGATGCTCACTTGCAAGCCACTCCTTCAAGGGGATCCCATGGCTGTCACCCTGATGTGGATCTTCTAGCTCTCCAGGTACTGGGAGTGGCCCTACTGGTTTCAGAGTTGTTCTGTGCACAGCAGAGGTCAAAGGGAAAGACATGCGTAGAGAAAAGGAGGTTGGGGGGGACACTAGCTGAAACCCATGATGGGCCAGGCAGGGCCTGTGAAGTTTTGTCATTCTTTTGTGTGTGTTTTGTTTTGTTTTGTTTTTTAGGATCACTTCTACATAATTTAATGCTTGCAAGCAACCTAGTCCCTGGGGAACATCCAATGTAAAGGCTTTCCACTGTTGTTGAATCAGCACCTTGTGTGGGCTGGACCTGGAGAATGCAATCACCAAAACCACTCTACCTGGATCCCCTCCCCAGGTCCAGCCCACACAAGATACTGATTCAATATATATATAAATTATATATATTTCTATATATATATATCATATCTAAGTATATGATATATAAAAATATATAAAATATATTTTATATAATATTATATAAAATATATTTTATATAATATATATAAAATATATTTTATATATATTATATAAAATATATTTTATATAATATATATAAAATATATTTTATATAATATATATAAAATATATTTTATATAATATATATAAAATATAAAATAATATAAATATAAAATATAAATTTTATATTTTATCATATAAATATATGATATATAAAAATACATAAAATATAATTTATATATGTATATATGATATATATTTAGAAATATATAATTTATATATGTTATATAAATATATGATATACATATTTGGAAATTGTATATATTATATATGTCATATATTTATATAATATATATTTATATATTATATGTTTATATAATATATATATTTGGAAATATATATATTATTTCTAAACAATATATACATTTCTAAAATACATATATATTTTAGAAACAGTTCAAAACACAAAGCTTCTGGCCCATTCTGCCACTGTACAAACTACAAACGCTTGCTCAGAAGCTGAGGGGCACTCTTGAGTAGCATGTCTGAAAAGTGAATAAAAATCCACATAAAACAAATATTCAAATTGCTTTCGTAGGATCACAGATAAGTGTGACCCACGTCCTGGTCTTCCACATGGCTGATCCCTGCCAACCGTGTCTTACAAAAACATTTCAAAACTAGCATAATTGAGTTAAGTGTCCCCCCCTCGCCAATCCCTTAATTCAAGCTAAACTTGTCATTTAACAGCTCTAGGAGTGATATCTACACACTAACACTACACACTGACATGCTTAACACTACACACTGACACTACACACTGACATGCTTAACACTACACACT
>NW_016107500.1:5480129-5522235 GCF_001604975.1 Cebus imitator
CACTGACATGCTTAACACTACACACTAACACTACCCACTGACATGCTTAACACTACACACTGACATGCTTAACACTACCCACTGACATGCTTAGCACTACACACTGACACTACCCACTGACATGCTTAGCACTACACACTAACACTACCCACTGACATGCTTAACACTACACACTAACACGCTTCCGGGTGGCGTTGCATCCCACTCTCCCAAGCATGGGGCACGGGCAGGTGTGGACCTCCTGTTCCTTGGCTGTAGTGGGAAGTCGCACCCTGGATTTGCTGCAGGAGTTGCCATGTGGATCCTGACATCGCTCAGGAGATGGTCCGCCTCTCGAAGCGCCTGGCCCCTTTTTCCTTGACTTCTACTTGTGCAGGTGGTCCTTGCCTCAGCTCCTCACGATAACACAGGTCTTCCCTAAGTCACAGGGAGACAATCAAATTGTCGTGTCCAAGCCCCCTGAAGTGGCACCCACAGTCTCCTTTCAATCTGCTCTCAGTGGCCCTCCCGACCCCTGCAGGGCCGTGGCTGCTGTGGACGTGGCTCTCATACTCCTCCACTCTCTCCGGCTGTTCCATGTCAGGGTGTCAGTGAGGGAACAGCAAGAGATAAGGGAATAGTAAAGGCCTTACTGTTGGCACTGCCATGAGAAGGGGCTGAGGACAGCCTGTGTCCGGCCAGGGACTCATGGTCCTGTGAGGGTTGCCTCACTGACCACATGTCCGTGGGCACACACCCACATGCCAGGTTCCCCATGCCAGGGGTTCTGTAGCATCCAGGCTCTCAGGCAGGATTTAAATGCATTCTAGCTGCTCTGTTTCCCTGAAGGCTGCATGGTGGGCCTGGTGGTGCCCTCGAGCCTCCTCCAGCAAGCTCTGGGCACTCAAGCCAGGCTCCTGGCCAGGCATCAGGTGATGCTTTCACAGAGAACGTCTAGAAAGCAGGGGGAAAACTCGGTCCTGGGGAAGCCCTTGCTGGAGGGACCCCTGCCCTGTGCTTCTGAGATCTGATCCCCGTCAGGCATTTCCATGTGGAGGTGTCAGCTGTCTCAGCCACAGAGCCACCCGGAGAGCCGGCTTTCCATCCATCTCTGTACCACGATCAGCCATGCAGCTTTGCAATTTCTCCTCTTTTCAGGGGGATCTTACCCGCCCAGGAATTCATTCTTGAAACGGTGCTCATTTTCTCTGCTCCCATCTGTCTTCGAAACTTTCCCAGTGCCAACCTTTCACCCAGGACACAGCCGCATCATCAACCGAGAGCCCAACGCCCACTGCCGAGGGGCTGAGGACATTTCAGCGGTGGCAGATGTCAGCGCCATCCCTCCTCCAGATGCCCTCGTGCCGCCAGGCCAGCTCCGTTTCCAAAGGAGACACGCAGCGGCTGGGTCCTTCCCTGCTGTGAGAACCCGGTTCCATCAGCCCTTTCCTTTTCACACTAGGAAAGAAATGAGTTTATATGACGAGCACAGCCCTGGTGGGTTTGACGATTTCCTTCTGTCACCGAGAATCAGAAAAACACTTTCCTAGTTTGGATGACCCGAAGGGGAAGCAAAACCCGGCGTAGGACGTGCGCTCATGCCCATGTCGGCTCTTCCACTGGAGCTTCTGAGCAGACAATGTTAGGGAGACTCAAGTGTCACTGCTTGAAGGCACTTCACTCAAGGATGGTGAGGCCACGTGAAGGGCAGGATGAGGACAGGGGAGGGGTGGGCTCAGGGCAGGAGGGGGTGAGCACAGGTCTGACCAGAGAGCCAGGTCCACCTGTCACACACGGGGCTCCTTTGGCGTTCAGCCATTCACAGGCCAAGTCCTTGCCTGGACATCCGTGGTCCCACTGTCTGTGACAGCAGGCCGGGGTCTGCAGTGGGCTCGCCTTGCGGTAGGTCCTCGTGGTGGCACTGGCTACAGGGGCCTCGGAGCCTGGCAGTGACGCCTGTGGGCTCAGCCTCTGCACTCTCCAGGCTGCACCGCTCCACGGCTCTGCAACCAGTGGCAACGTTATCCAAGTCTCACCTGGGCAACAATGACCAGTGGCCACTGGTGCCAGCACCCGGGGCTGTGTGAGATCAAGTGAGACAAGGGACATCAAGGGCTCAGCTCTTCTGAGAGGTCACACTCTTTCCGTAGGCCCCGCTCCACACTCCAGGGCCTGCATGAGTCCACCCACCTCCCCCTGAGCTGCCACAAGGGCCCTGACCCTGTGTCTTCTCTCTGGCCATGCCAGCTTCTCTGGCTGTCTGGGTGCTGCTGCCACACTGGGTCGACCAGCTGACCCCAGGTGCATCTGAGCGGCTTGGGCATGTCCTGCCTCAACTTCAGGCTGACCTGAGGCTTGGCTCTTTTCGAAACCCCTTGGTTTTGAGCAGGAAGGGATTGAGCTTCCTGGCAAAGTGGGCCAGAAAGAGCAGCCCTCAGCCCAGAGAGGAGCGGGGGTGAGTGTGGTCACAGATGTGACATTCTGCTCTTTCCTGTGTCCTCATTTCAAATATTTTCAGCTCCAGACATGCTGCCAGCGTCAGCAAGCTATAACTGGCACACATACATATTTCTACATGCTTAGGTATAAGGCTTATGCACACCTATGCACACGCACTCACTTCTGCACACTCAGACACACACTCCTGCACACCCTTACACACGCTCAGGGATACCGTCACAGTTACACACTCATGCACACCCTGTCACACTTGTGTATCTTACACATGAACTTACACTCAAGCTCACATGCACATGTTCACACACACATCCACACATAAGCACACACACACTCTCACGGCAGCACACATTTTTTCTGCCTCCTCTGACCTTTGCCATGAGAAGCTGACACGTGTGGACCTCCCTGCATCACCCTAAAGCGGTGACGCTCCGTTACAGCAGGGCAAGCTCAAGGTGGCCACTGGGAGCTGAAGTTCCTTGCTCGGCCTCCAGCCGAGGTGACCGCACGGATCAGGAGGTCTGTGGGGCCCGGGGCCTGTCGACCACATGGCCTGCGGCTGCTTCTCCTTTCACCCCGACCGCCAGAACCTGAATCTGGCCTCTTTAAAGTCAGTGGTAAACTCTGCAAAGACCATAACTGACCTCCCAACTGACACACCTGCGCCCCAGAAACCCGCCCATGAGCAAGGAGCTGGATGGAATGTGCTGGAAGCAGGGGCCAGGCTTGCTGCCACCCACAGCTGAACACTTCAGCAGGCACTGCCCTTCCAGAAGGCTCCGGTTCATTCTGTATATTACCACCACCAAGAACTAGACAGAAAAAGATGAAGACCTAAGCAAAAGGTGTTTCTCAGGAAAGCCAGTGATGGATAAGATCGCAGGCTGCAAAGCTCGGAGCGTGCGAAGACACAGGCGTGTCGATGTCGTGCGTGTAAAATGACTACTTGATAATTTGTTAAGCACACCGTCAAATATATGCATACAGGCGCCAGAGGGAGCACTTTGGAGTGTTCTATTTACAAATTTTTAATTACATTTTCTGTGAAAATTGGTTCTCCAAATAATTAGAAATAGCAGCCGCTGCATTGGTGTTGCTCTCCCATGTCCCAGTGGCCTTCTGTGGAGTGTTTGGTGGTCCTGTATGCCAGCGTCAAGTTAGTTAATTAGGCTGAGTGTGACGCGTGAGAACTTCAGCCGGAATTGGCCCAGGGTTGAGGGGCAGGCTCACGTCCACGCCAGCAACTCTTCTTCTGAATGTCTCCAACATAGCAGCTTATTGGAGCAAGAGCACACATTTGCTGTTTTACAACTTGGTGGGATATACTGCTAATAGTTTTCCCTTGCACAGAGCCTTGAATACCTGTATGTAGAAGCCGTCTACCTGCACAGCAGCAGGGCTCCTGCTACCCTAGGTAAGCTCAGGTTGAGGACCTCCACAGGGTAGCTCCTCAGCCAGGACTGGGATGTCTGTCCGTACAATGTCAGACTCACACGAGGCCGCAAGCTTGCTGCAAATAGTAACAGTAAATGCATCCCCTGCGTAAGGAGCAGAGTGGCTCAGCTTGGCTAGAAGTCTCCTGTCATGCTCACCTGCGTGCATCTGAGCAGAAGCAGAGCTGCCAGCGATGCTAAGAGAGCCCTCTGTTGCCTTCAAGAGCATCCCACAGAGCACAGAATTCTGCAGAACCTTCCGTCTCCCGAGTCTTTGAGGGAAGAGTATAGATAGCTTCACCCCAAGACGAGATTGCCCATGAAAACTCAGGCTCTTCAGGTTTCCTCATGGGGAATTCAAGGAAGGGTTGCTCTGCAGCTTCCACAAAACCAACCTGTCTCCAGAACATGAGCATCAGGCCTTGGTCCTGAGCGCGGGTGTGTATCTCGGGGGGTGTCTGGGAGCAGGACTCCGCAGGGGGCTTCCTGCCTCCATCCTCTTCTGGGCAGGCCCCGCAGGCATGCTGCTGCCAGTGCGGGCTGCACTCAGGGCTGGGGTATTGCAGGCGGGGATGGCCTGAGCCACAGGGTCTTGGGCCATGTCACTGTGCTCGCTGGACACTGGAGAGGGAGGCTTCAATTTCTCCCAGTACATTTCGTGCTGGGAGAAGTCGGGAGCGAACCACCTGCCATAGGAAGAATGGACCCCAACTCTCCCAAGCACCTCTCCAAGGCCAGCACCAACTCCTCAGCCCGCCACGGGCTCCTTCTCCCCGTGGGCCCCCTCTTACCTCCCACCTAAGCTGCAGCACCCCCTCCTGACCCCCAACCAAAACATGATGATGTGTTCATCCACACTGGGTGAGGCGGAAGTTCTCTGGAGATGTTTGCATTTTAATGACCACCAGGTTTTAACCGAGAGCGATGAGTCACATCTAGCAGGGAGGGGAGGCTGAGGCCATCCTCCTCCAGCGGCCTCCAGTCCTGGAATCCAGCTCTGGGGCAAGGCTTCCTCCGCCCAGATACCCACTTGTTCGTCAGAGCCAGTCATGGGCAGCAGGAGCAGGCGGAGGCCGTGGGGGAATGAGGCTGTGCAGCAGGCCCCTGTCGCTGTCATTCAACAGGAAAATGAGGGTGGAGGGCTAGGCTAAGAGGCAGAGGGGCTGGGAAGACACCCCCATGGGTGAGGGCTGTGCAGGCACCAGCCAGGAGCAGGGGGAGACACCAGCACGTGTCTGTGAGGTCAGGAAGGTGCCGGTGCCCCCCAGAACCCCAGGGGTGCCCTTGGAGAGACTGATTCACCTTAGACCTCCAGGTGAATCAAAGGTGTCCCAGCTGGACTTGGCCCAGGCCTGTCTGACTCCGGTCTTCTCTGAAAACAGGACAGAGCCCTGTATATGGCAGTGGCCCCTGGGCCCTGTTACATCCGCCCCCTTTACACCAAGGGCCGAAGAGAACAGATGCTGCCTTCTTTCTTATCACGGCTGTGAGAACGATGCCCTCAGCACACGAGCCGCCCTCTCTCTACCTTCTCCTTGACTGGGGGCTCTGAGCATTGCTGGGACCCTGGGCCACCGCCATTAAACCTGTTAATGCCAATCCAGAGGACCCGGAACCCCAGGAGGACTTCGGGGGAGCTTAGCCCAGGCAGAAACTCAGCACCCCAGGGGTGCCCCTCTGCTCCTGGGGGCCTCCATCCTGCCCCCTCGCAATGCCTATTGTCACACACATCATACACACACACAGACACCCAGAGACACACTCATACACACACACATAGAGACACATACACACATCTGTGCACACAGATATACAGAGGCAAATACACACACATGCACATATAGAGACACACAGATATGCAGGGACACACACATACACACAGACACGTGCATACACAGATATACAGACACCCACACAAACCCACACACATGCACAGAGACAAATGCACACACAGACACCCACACACACACACACGCACACACACGCACACACATGTACACTCACATAAAGACACATACACACAAACATCCATGCATACAGATATACAAAGACAAATACACATACACATACAGAAACACACACAGATATACAGAGACATATACACACACCCACACACATAGGCACATACACACACAGATATACAGAGATGCATCCACCCACCCACACACACCCCTGTACATACACACACAGACATACAGAGACACATACACACCCATGTACATACACACACAGATATACAGAGACACATACACACACCCACACACACCCATGTACATACACACACCCACACACACCCATGTACATACACACACAGATATACAGAGACACATACACACACCCACACACACACATGCACATACACACAGATATACAGAGACGCATCCACACACCCCCACACACACATGCACGTACACACACAGATATACAGAGACACATACACACACATGAACATACACACACACAGATATACAGAGACACATACACACCCATATGCACACACACACAGATATACAGAGACAAATGCGCACACACACATGCACATACAGAGACATACACACAGATATACACATCTGCATGTGCAGAGACACACACATCCACATGATACACACCCACAGATGCGCACGTGTGGACACACAGCCTCCAGGGCTCTGACCCCTGGGTGTGGGGCAAGTGACTTGAATTCCATGGGCTTCTGTTTCTTTACACGTGTCAGGAAGCCTTTGGACAAGATTGTCTCTAAGGGGTGCTGAGTTCTAAGATTTAGATTCAATCTCCCAGCTTGAAAAGGGAGCCATTATAGGAATCACTGCAGGGAACACTTTCATCTTGATTAACTTCCCCATCACCAACTCTTAACAGATGCTCACTACACACACACACACACACACACACACACACACACACATACATACACATGCATACACACACATGTGGGCAGAAGCAGGTATCCCCACATCACACTGTGCCTGGGAGCAGGCAGCCCCCCAAGTCAGGAGCCGTCACCCCAGGGGGCTCCAGACAGCCTATTTCAGGAAGAGGCTTTTCCTGAATACCTTCTGTCTCCAGTATGAACACTGAAAACACAAACATACACCTGCAGGTGGCCACCCACGCATGCACACACTCGACATGCACGCATGTACACACAGGTGCACACACACATGCACACGCACATATACTCAAGCATTTGGCTCAGAGTATCTGGTACATAAAACTCATCTGTCACTGATCTTGAAATTACTTACCACCACACATAAATAAAGGTATAAATTGAATAACTTTACTTAAGAGAACTCATTTAAAATTTATTTGTACAGAAATAGGTGTTATGTTTTTCAGAAATCAATACAATTCTCTGAGATCAAGGACTTTTTACAGACAAGTTTTTGGCCTGAAATTTCTTCGGAACTTTGTGCATAGAGACATGAGTGCCACCTATGGAACGAAATTAGAGGCATATATTTCTTCAGAGAGAGAACGAGGAAAGAAAAGTGAGAGAGGAGGAAGAGGAACAGTGGGAAGAAGGTTAAAAGGGACACAGGCATTCGATTTTCCTTTAAGGCAATTTTTGCCTGTGTCATAAAGACTTTCAGGAGGCTTTGAATTTTATTATATTTATTAGTTTATATTATACATTTAATTAAATTCAGTATATCAAAGATCTGAATAATTTTTAAAGACAATGATGGGTATAAATAAATGCCATTGAATACAATTGTAAATACTAGAGAAAAAAATTATAAAGATAAGATTTATTCAAGGAGGAGAAGACCTTGTTTTCAATCATTGTCTTTGTATCTTAGTTTCAGCAAAAATGAAATGACATAAAAGATTTTTGATAGTTTCAAATCTTCCTTCCCCACAGAGTACAGTAAAACAAATAGAGAATTTCACCCAATTTGGGTTTTTTTTTTAATCTTCCTGGCTGCCTTTCAGTCAGAGCTGTGAAGACAGAAAGTGTTTCTCTTCTGACCATGTCAGGAAAGTGGCCCCTCTCCTATTTCCACGCTTCTCCTGGTCTGGAGTGACTGTTTTCCTTTTCACGATTAAAAGAATTTTCATTGCAGCAATGGGAGGGGATACAGAGCCCATTATCCGAGGCCTTTCTGCTAGTTATAGATCTTTACGTTGCAAATATGTCTGGCTTGTCATTTAAATCATAATTGTGCTTTCTATGGAAGAAGATATAAGGATGAAAAGCAGAGGGCAGCCTACCACATACAAACTCCACTGCGCACATACTCCACACACACACACACACACACACACACACACACACACACACATGAGAAAGAAAAGAAAAGAAAAAAGGATGAGCAGAATAAAAACAACTTGTGTTGGTCCCCCCCAAAAAAATCCATTTGTGATCACAAATGAAACATTTCCAATCTCATAATGGGTAGATTGCTTGGTTTTATTACCAGCCATGCAAAGCAAGACCTCGTCAAAAGCAGAGCTGCGCGGAGGTACCAGTTTTCCATTAAAATAATTTCAAAAAGCTTTTTTTCTCCCATTGAAAGAACCCATTTTGCAAGATGATTTAGCTCAAAATCTGCTGGGAGTAACCCTTGACATAAAGTCATATTGTGTTGGAGTTTAGTCCTAAATTCATACATCAATTATTTACTGTCAACGCCGATTGTATAAGTGTAGAAAATTACGAGGAATAATATTTTCTCTCAGGCAGAAAAAATGTGATACAGCAGATCCTCCCCACCTAATGTGCCTTCCCGCTGTCCAGAGCCCAGAATTATTTATGCATTGGAAAACAGTGTGCCGGGGCCAAAGGGAAAAAACGGAGGGAGAGAGAGCGACAGACACGTTATTTTAAACCTTTCATAACACCCATAAATATTTCATAACAAATAAATAAAGAATGTCGGGCTTGTGCGGAGACAGCTGTAGCAGCACGGTTCAGCGCCCACGGAGCTCTGGGGACCCCGCACTTACCCTCCCGTAAGTCCCTATTTCTTTTTAATCACCCACTTAGTGCATTGTGGGTAGAGGCTCTCCAGGTGAGCGCAGGGCTGAAGGTTACCGTGGAGGCCGCTTTTCATCTGACTTCGGGGTTCTTCCTTTCCTATTTTTTTTAGAAAAAATAGGAAAATGGGATCTTCCTTCTGTGTCCAGACATCTGATCAGAGGCCCTGTCCTGGGGCTTCCATCCTCACCCATGTGGCCTCTCCAATATCCCCCCAAACAAAAGCAAATGGCTGTCCAGCTCGTGCAGCCCATCCGTGAGGCCAGTGCCACGTGTAAGCTCTACCACGCGAGACGAGCCACCGTCACGCTTCGGGAGACACCGCGCGCTTCCTAAGGTGTCCTACTTTATCCAGTTTTATATCAACGAAAACTTTTCATGGTTAAGAAGAAACAAACAAAAAAGGCAAGGCAAACGTGAAGGTCGGCAGAGCACGGCTTGCTTTTGCGTAAGGGAATGGCACGAGAGGTGCATGTGTGTGTGTTTCTGTGTGTGTGCACCTGTGTGTGTGTTTCTGTCTAACGCTGTGGCAGGGACACACTGACCCACAGCATGTGGTGGGTCACCTGGGGAAGGGTGTTGTTTATAATCAGGCAGAGCGGCGGTTTTCAAACACGTGAGACACCAAGTACTCCACGGGCGTTGGCTTCGTGGGTTTTCAGAGGGTCTGGGGGAGGGGTGTGCCCTGCAGCGATGCGTCCCTCTGGGCAGGAGGACACTGCATAGTTTCTTTATCCTCATGGAGTCTGAGGGCCCCTCCCACTCAAGCAGCTTCTTCCCCCCACCCTCCCCGACAGTGGCTTGTCTGGCAGGTGCTACTGAAATTCCCCTCACAGAGGATTGTCACTGGCTCAGAGGTGATTCTGAGGGCTTCCCGTCCTGGAACGAAGATGCATGCTGGGGCCTCTAGATCCAGGCAAAAACTAAGCATAGCAGCAAATCATAACGCCGGCCAGGCGCCCTGTCACCAGCATGGGTGTGGACTGCAGGGCTCCAGGCTGCTGGCACGGCCTCGGTTCCAGGGGCCTCTGGTGAACCCTGTCCCATGAAGTCTGAGACCAAAATGTCCCTTTCTGGACGCTGGTGCAGCGAGGCCTGCCTGTCACTCACCTAAGCAGGGCCTGAGCCTGGGGCAGGGGACGCTGGGGTCTGTGCTTCTGGTGCCGATGTCTCGTTTTCCAAGTGCTTCGAGATGGTGACTCTGCAGGGACCTTGTATGGGGCTGGGCTAAGGCTCTTGTAGTATCCCCCACAGGTCTGGGATGAATTTCTGACCCCCAGGGAAGGGCATTTGGAGTTGGGGCCTTTAGGGGGTGATTGTGTCATAAGGGTGGAGCCCAGGGAGCTCCCTCACCATCTCCCCACTGCAGGAAAACACAGGAGGAAGCAGCCCTCCGCCAGCCAGGAGCCCTGGCCAGATCCTGCACCGCATCCTGCACTGCTCAGCCCGTGGCTCCGTGAGAGGGGATGTTGCTGTGTGAGCCCCGCCTGGGCCTGTTTGTCCCGGCAGCCTGAGCCCCCACGCTGCACTCTGTAGCAGTCTGCAGCTCCCCTGGACAAGCTCCGTGTGGCATCCCAGGACTCGTCTCTGAAGAGCACGCTCAGATCTGTGTCCTCTGGACAGCGCAGTGACATGGCAAAGCCCTCACCCTCCGTCCAGGGACTGTGTTCTGAGTCCCTCTTGCTTTCTGTTCAGTGAGTGAGTCCTTGCTTCTCAGATGCTCCTAGATCTTGTCATTCTCGCCAGGGTGTCTGTCTCCAGCATCTGTTCTGAGGGTTGGCTCACCAATCTTTGGAAAACAAATCTCTGTTTTCTGAATTTAGGAAGAAAAACACATTGCAAGAACTCTTACGGAGTCATCGTTTAAAGATTTAATAAACCTCTCATTATTTTTTAAACACTTCAGGATATAACGAAGATCTCAAATAACCTGCTAAATATTTATGTCATTAATACTTAAGTGTACATTTCTTTTTCACTAATTACTGCACATGTTGCTGAGGACTGTCTGCTGTAAGCCCTTCCACAGTAACTTCAGGTTTTGAAGAAAGCAAGGCATAGAAATCTAAACTCCATTCTCCAACCTCAGGAGGATGCGATGAGCTTCGCTGTGGTCTTAAGCCCCCACCTGTCACTGGCTCTAATGTCTGCTGTCCCCACCTGCCCCAGATGCCCCAGGAAAGAGCCACGTCTGTGTGTAGGGACACATCTGGCCCATCATGGAAGATCCCAGTGGCTGCCTGCAAGAGTGTCCTGAGAAAGGGCATTTGCGCGATGTCATCCTTAGATAAAAGTGGGAGGCTAAGCAGATGTCGGGGTGACCGGAGGCGGTGGCCGGGAGAGGAAAGGAGGCAATGAGGGAGGTGAGGGAAAGGCTCAGAGCAGGTGCCCATCCAGGTGCCAGCTGCCTCAGGGCACGGGCTGCAGGGAGGGCTTCACACCACGTTGGCTCCATCTTGGGCTAGCTCCCTCTGTGACCAACGTCGTGAAGCCCCGTGCCCGGATATCACCTTCACTTTCTCTGCATCATCCCCAGTGAAAATTTAGCCTAACAGTGGCAGCCGGTTTTTTTGACAACATTTTCCTAAATATCAATTTCAAATACAGTTTACCAGACAGTTAAGGGCGTTTTGTTTTGTTTTGATAGTGTTTGTTGATTGCCATTATTTAAGATAAGAAAACTTTAATTTCAGAAGAGTAATCCAGATAATGTCACATCTTGCAAACCTGGCTGGTTGCTTTCTGGGGATGCTTCAATTACTTCCACACATATCCTGAAGGGTGTCCCATGGAGCCCAGGAAGTCTCCAGTGGCGTTGAGGTGACGCAGCAGCCATGCAGGAGGCTGGCACTATCCTCTCCTGACAGTGCAGACAGTTAGAACCCGTGTGGAGCTCAAGGAACTCATGCTTTAGGGGCTGCTGGTGGCGGGGAGGTGTGAAATTCTAATGCCTCAGGTTCTGACAATTGCTTACTTTAGGACAAGCTGGACTTGTCCAGGGATGGTTCCCCCAGGATCCAGATAACGTATTGTGTATGAGAATGTTCTGGAAAGATGGGAGTCCTATTCAGATGAGCTGTCCCAAATGCTCCAGGGGGGCGAGGCCAGGTCATGGCCACAGTGGGCCTCTTCACTGCTGCCCAACGGGGCACTAGTGGAGACTGTAAGCCAGAGAGGACAGGGCTCTAGGATCCTCCAGGAGAGCCCCAGCCTCAGGGGGCAGCTGCTTCCTGGCTGGACTCTGAGCTGTCATCTCTATTCCACCAGCCAGAGCAACTTGCCACCTCCCAGTGTCAGCATCCGGCTCAGCCGCCAGCCTGCAGCACCTTGCTAGTGGGTCACATCTACTCAAGTCAGCACACCTGTGCGACAGCTTCCCCAGGCCCATGACCCCACAGACTCCCCTCTCTTGGGGCCAGTGATTGGAATCACATGGGCTGGATCCTCCGGGATCAGAGTCACAGAGCTTGGTGTGCGGGGATGAGAGTCGCAGGGCTGGGTGTGCGGGGATCACAGTCACAGGGCTGGGTGTGTGAGGATCAGAGTCACGGGGCTGGGTGTGCAGGGATCACAGTCGCAGGGCTGGGTGTATGGGGATCAGAGTCACGGGGCTGGGTGTGTGGGGATCAGAATCACGGGGCTGGGTGTGCAGGGATCACAGTCGCAGGGCTGGGTGTATGGGGATCAGAGTCACGGGGCTGGGTGTGTGGGGATCAGAATCACGGGGCTGGGTGTGCAGGGATCACCGTCGCAGGGCTGGGTGTGTGGGGATCGAGTCACGGGGCTGTGGCCAGTGGGGTAGGCATATGAACTATGCATCTGCCCACTCGTTGGCATTCATTTCTAGGTTTTCCTGTGAACTGTGGTAAACCAGGGTTTTGAGAATAAAGCTATGTGGCCTTCTTCCAGAATGAGACCCCTTCTCATCGGCTCAGGGCTAAGTCCCACAGAACTGCCTTTTCTCAAACAGGTGAGGGAAGCCCATTCAGATCTTGGAGACTATCGGGAGAGCTTCCAAGCTGTTTCCTCCACCATGACCCTCCATGTATGTTCTCAGTGCTTACCAGAAGCAACCACAGTGTGACTGGAGATTAGTGGGTGGTGCTTCTTGCCCATTTTGAGGTGGAGATGTTGCCTTGGTTACTCCAGGAGATGCATCCAAATTTGAGTGCAGAAAGTTCTATAGATGGGCTCATGAAGCATTCACATAAGGAAGCTTCAGGTCCTCACTGGTGATAAAACAGGTCATTTTGATACTAACAGTTCTTGAACCCTCTCTATGGACCTGACACCATGCTAGACCAGGCACACATCAGTGAGCAGGACATGGACACCTTAGAACTTTCCATCCCTTAGCTTATTTTAGGCACCAAGTGACAAAAAAGACATAGAAATGTCCATTAAGTGCACAATTAATATTCAAATATAAGGCCTTATTGCATTGGCCAGCGGCAATTGTTCATGTCCAAGAAAGTCACCATTTGACGACCTTATCTCCATTGTTGTTGAATGAATGCTCCTCTTCCGTTCTCCTCTGATGAACCCCATGATCCCAGCATGTGTTCCCTCTGGAGAACTAAGAAGAACAGGTGATGAAAAGCAGAGTCTGAGCATCCCGGGGCTTTCATTGGGAGGTATGGATGTGGGGACTTCAAGGAAGCACGTGGGAAATTTGGTAATTTAAAAAGAGGGCTGCAAGACACAGATTCTTGAAGAGTTCTTAGGGAAGCCCAAGGCCAAAAGAATACGGACTAGCAAAGGCTATGAAGTCTCCAGCACCTATAGCTAGAAAAAACTTTATATAAACTCCTAGCCACATTCTCATAAATACTTATACCACAGGCCTCTTCCTCAGAAAACGGCAAGCTATATCAAAAGGCAAAACCTGAAACAAAATAAAAATACAAAACCTTAGTGTGCAAAAACAAAGCAAGCATCAGAACCAGATTCAGCCATGGCCCTGACGTGGGAATGAGCAGATGGGGATGTGAATACTTATGAATACTATGTCAGGAGCTCTAGTGGCAAAGGCAGAAAGCGTGAGAGAACAAACGGGTACTGTAAGTAGAGTGATGGAAATTCTAAGTCTGAAGAATTTACTACAAATGCTACAAATAAAAAACACTGTGACAGAAGCAAAGAATGCTCATCAGTGAGCACCACTGGTGTACCAGTGATCCAACACAGCTGAAGAGGGAATCAGTGAACTTGAAGACAGGTCAATAGCAATGTCATAAATTAAAATTCAAAGAGAAAAAAGAATTAAAAAAAAAAAAGAACCAAACATTCTTTCTTGGGGATGGGAAAATTTCAAAAGGTGTACATATTTGTAATTGGAATACCAAAGGAGGAAATGTTAATGTTAATGACAGACTCAAAACCACACACAGTAGAAGCTCAGGCAACACAAAGCAGAATAAACATAAGATGAAGAAGAGGAGAGAAGAAGAAAGAGGTGGAGAAGGGAGAAAAAGAAAAACTACACACAAGCATGTCATTTTCAAGCTAAAAAAATCAAAGACAAAGAGAAAATTTTGAAAGAAGCCAGAGAGAAGAACAAGGATAACAATTACAGCTGATATCTTATTGGAAATCACACAAGCAAGATGTGAGGGGAATAAAATATTTAAATTGTTAAGAGAAAAAAAAAACTAGAATTCTATAGCCAATGAAATTAATCTTTAAAAATGAAGAAAAAATAAAGATTTTCTCAGACCTCCCCCAAAAAATTTCTAAGAGAATGTATCAGCAGATCTGCCATTAAGAAACTATTAAAGAAGTTCTTCAAGATGGAATATGATATAAATCAGAAACATGAATCTCCATAAGAGAAGAGAGCCAGGGAAGGAACAAATAAAGGTAAAATGTGTTGGGTGATTATAGTATTTGCATGAATTAAGTAAGAGCAATATCACAAGGGATGGTAGGGAGGAATCAAGAATTCTCTGAAAGTACCTGCACTCCACATGTCGTGGAATAGTGTTCTTTGTAGGTGGACTTAGATTAGTTAAAATGATATTGTGAATTCTATGAGAGTCTCTATTTTTAAATTTGTAGCCCTGCCTGGATTGGGCTGTGGTAGTTTCCCACTGATCTTAATCACAGAGCATGGTAATCCTAAGAGACGCCCTAATGGATCTCCGGAATCCCCATGCACACTCTTCCCTACCTCCGTTGTGGAGTAGTAGACTGATTGCATCTTGAGAGCTTGGTCCGATCACCCAGCCAACACTGCAATTCCCTTATTAGCCTGTTGACATAAAAGTAGGAGGAGCCCAAAGCGTCCAGGTGGCAATCTTAACTTCCAGTTTAATGGAATCGTTGTTGTGTCTCCTGGTGGCAGTGTTCCTCCCTCTGGAACTAAGACCCCTAGGCCAGCAGAGCATAATGTTGTGGGAACAGGAAGAAAAAATTTGCTAGTGGGTCACTAGGGGTGATGGTGAGTGGTGCCACTTCTGCTTCTACCCCTTGATTCCTGGACCTGTGAATCCTGGCTACGAGAGAAATAGTACCATATCTTGGCTGCTGATTCAGAGCATACGCGACCTTCTGGAGAACTTTGCCCTGCCCTGCAAAGTATTGTCACCTACTTGGCATTGTAATTATGACTTTGAAAGGCCATTCCACCATTTATTAATCCAACTGTTTCAGGATGATGGGGAATATGGTAAGACCACTGAATTCTATGAATTCACTGCCACGCTCCTTTTGCCATAAAGTGAGTGCCTTGGTCAAAGGCAATGCTGTGTGGAACACCATGACGGTAGATGAGGCATTTCATGAGTCCACGGATGGTATTCTTGGCTGAAGCATTGAGTGCAGGATAGGAAAAGGCATATACAGAGTAAGTGTCCATTCCGCTGAGGACTAACCTCTGCCCTTTCCATGATAGAAGAGGTCCACTATAACCAACCTGCCACCAGGTAGCTGGCTGATCACCCTGTGGAATGGTGCCACATTGAGGGCTCAGCATTGATCTCTGCTGCTGGCAAACTGGGCACTCGGCTGTGGCAGTATCCAGGTCAGCCTTGGTGGGTGGAAGTCCATGTTGCTGAGCCCACTCGTAACCTCCATCCCTGCTATCAGGGCCACTTTGTTCATGGGCCCACTGGGCGATGACAGAGCTGGCTGGGGAAAGAGGCTGAGTGGTGTCCACAGAGCAATTCATCCTATCCACTTGATTATTAAAATCTCTCTTGGCTGAGGTCACCCTTTGGTGAGCACTCACATGAGACACAAATATCTTCACAGTTTTTGACCACTCCAAGAGGTTTATCCACATACCTCTTCCTCAAATTTCTTTGTCACCAATTTTCCAATCATGCCGCTTCCAAGTCCCTGATCTTCCAGCCAAATCATTGGCTACAGACCATGAATCAGTATATAATCACATGCCTGTTCATGTCTCCTTCCATGCAAAGTGCACAACCAGGTGCACTGCTCAAAGGTCTGTCCACTGGGAAGATTTCCCTTCACTACTGTCCTTCATAGATGTCCTAGAAAGGGGCTATAGTGTTGCCACTGTCCACTTTCAGGTGGTGCCTGCAAATTGTGCAGAACCATCTGTGAACCAGGCCCTTGTCTTCTCTTCCTCTGTCAACTGATCACAGGGAACTCCCCATGAGGCCGTCGGTGCAGGCTGAGGGAGAGAAGGCAGAGTGGCAGGAGTGGAGACCATGGGCATTTGAACCACTTCCTCATGTAACTTGCTTGTGCCTTCGTTATCTGCTCTAGCCCGATCACGTATACACCACTTCCACATGATGACGAAATGCTGCTGTACACAACCCACTTTATGGCTAGATGGGTCAGAAAACACCCACTTCATGATTGGCAGTTCAGTTCACATGGTGATTTGATGACCCATAGTCAAACATTCAGTTTCCACCAAAGCCCAGTAACAGGCCAAGAGCTGTCTCTCAAAAGGACGCTAGTTATCTTAGAAGATGGCAGGACCTTGCTCCAAAATCCTAGAGGCCTCTGCTGTGATTCACCTATGGGGGCCTGCCAGATGCTCCAAACAGCAACCCTATGTGCCGCTGACACATCAAGCACCATTGGGTCTGCTGGGTCATATGGCCCAAGTGGCAGGGCAGCTTGCACAGCAGCCTGGACCTGTCGCAGAGCCTTCTGTTCTGTAATCTTCTCAAAACTGGCAGCCTTTTGGGTTATTAAATAGTTGAGCCAGAGTAATGCACCCAAATGACGAATGTGTTGCCTCCAAAATCCAAACAGGCCCACTAAGTGTTGTGCCTCTTTCTTGGGTGTAGGAGGGGCCGAATCCAGCAACTTACCCTTCACCTTGGAAGGAATATCTCAACAGTCCCCACACCACTGGACTCCTAGAAATTTTACTGGGGTCGAAATTCCCTCCATTTTAGTCAGATTTATTTCCCATCCTCTGGCACACAAATGTCTCACCAACAAGTCCATTGTGTTTGCTACTTCTTGCTCATTGGATCCAATCAGCATATGCCATCAATGAAATGGACCAATGTGATATTTTGTGGAAGCAAAAAGTGATCAAGATCTCTTCGAATAAGATTATGGCACAAGCTGGGCATGGTGGCTCATGCCTGTAATCCCAGCACTTTGGGGGGCCAAGGCAAGTAGATGACCTGAGGTCAGGAGTTTAAGACCAGCCTGACCAATATGGTGAAAACCCATCTCTACTAAAAATACAAAAAATTAGCCTGGCATAGTGGTGGGTGCCTGTAATCCCAGCTACTGGGCAGGAGAATCACTTGAACCCAGGAGGTGGAGGTTGCAGTGAATGGAGATTATGCCTCTGTACCCCAGCCTGGGTGACAGAGCAGGATTCCATTTAAAAAAAATAAAAAACAATAATTATGACACAAAGCTGGAGAGTCGATATACCCCTGAGGTAGGACAGTAAAAGTATATTGCTGGCCTTGCTAGCTGAAGGCAAATTGCTTCTGGTGGTCCTTATGGACAGGAATGGAGAAGCAGGCATTTGCCAATGGCTGCTTACCAGCTACCAGATGATGTGCTAATTTGTTCAAGCAATGAAACCACATCTGGTACAGGAGCTACAATTGGAGTCACCACTTGGTTGAGCTTACGGTAATCCGTTGTCATTCTCCAAGGTCCATCTCTCTTCTGTACAGGCCAGATGGGAGAGTTGAATGGGAATGTGGTGGGAATCACCACCCCTGCGTCTTTCAAGTCCTTGATGATGGCACTAACCTCCACAATCACACCAGGGTTGCAATATTGTTTTTGATTTATTGTTTTTTGAGGTAGAGGCAGCTCTAATATCTTCCATTTGGCCTTTCCCACCATATTAGTCCTCACCCTACCAGTCAGGGAGCCAGTGTGGGGGTTCTGCTGATGGCAGCATGGGTCAGAAAAGGGATGTTAGCACTACTGGTGATGGGGAAGCTGTTCCTTCTGGCAAAAAAGGATTCATTGGAGTTTACAAGCTCAGTGTCCCCAGCTTCTTCATGGCCCTCCCACGCATCCCCATTCCAAGGTGCAGGGTCCCATTCTTTTCCCATCAATGCCTGTGCTTTAACAGTAGACACCTGGCGAGGCTGTGCCTGCACCTGTTGTTGCAGGTCAGCCACTCGCATGGTAAGAGCTGGTGTCTGATTTTCCACAATTTCAGCTTTCTATACAGGAGATAAGACTCTGACTCAGGATAATCTTAGAAGATTTGAGGCTCGGAGAGTATCTGCTTCTGAAGCTGGAAAATAGAATCCCTGAGTTCATCATTTTCTTTCATCACTTTGTCCAGTGAAATTAGGAGCAATCAACCAGCTTCATTATGTTCCTTGGTTCTCCACATATGGCCGAAGGCATTATGTACAGAGTCATAAAACCTTGCCTCTGATGGACAGTGAATCAAGAGTGTTAAATGCATTTTTTTGCATAGCTCTCTAAACAGTTCATGCCAGGGACTATCAGTGTTTTCCATAATATTAGAAGTAGAGTCCTTAGCATGTTTGGGTCTAATCATATTAAGCAGACAGCTTCAGAAAACCCCCAAAACAACAAAAGAACTCTATCCTTAATATTCTGTTCCTCTTGAACCACCACACTCCTGGTACCAAAATCTGTATTCAACATCATTCCCTCGAGGGACAGAACTAATAGGATATACACATATACCTGTATGTGTATACATATGGGAGTTTAGTGGTATTATCTCACACAATCACAAGACCCCACAATGGGCTGGCTGCAAGCTAAAGAGGGAGGAAGCCAGTCCAAGTCCCAAAGCTGAAGAACTTGGAGTAGTCCAGCGTTCAAGAGCAGGAAGCATCCAGCATAGGAGAAAGATGTAGCCTGGGAGGCTAGACCAGTCTAGTCTTTTCCTGTTTTTCTGCCTGCTTCATATTCCAGCTATGCTGGCAGCTGATTAGATGCTGCCCACACAGACTAAGGGTGGATCTGCCTTTCCCAGCCACTGACTCAAATGTTAATCTCCTTTGACAACACCGTCACAGCTATACCCAGAATTAATACTGTGTATCCTTCAATCCAATCAAGTTGACACTCAGTATTAACCATCACAATCATGCTCACACAAGCTAAAAGAAAGCTGGAGTGGCTGTATTAATTTCAAAATTGATTTCAGAACAAGGACACTTATTGAGGATAAAATTAACTACACTATACAGTGATAAACAGGCCAATTCTCCAAGAAGAACAGATAACTCTCCATGAGCATAAATCCTAACAACAATGTATGAAAATATGTGATGCAAACACTGGAAGAACTGAAGGAAAGATAGATAATTTCACTGCTGTAGTTGGAGACTTCAACGACCCCCCGTCAGTAGATCAAGAAAGCAGATCAATAAGGACACAGTTGACTTGAACAGCACTAATCATTAACTTTCTCTAGTTAATGTTAAGAGAATATTCCATCAAACAACCATAAAACACACACCCTTCTCAAGCTCAAATGGAACATTCACTGATATAGGCAACATCCTGGGCCACAGAGAAAACATTAACAACTTTAAAAGACAATAAATTATACAAATATACAAAGCATATTCTCAGATGACAATGGAATTAAACCAGAAGTCAATAACAGAAACATAACTGTACAATACCCAAATATTTAGGAATTATACAATAGACAATTAAATAATGTAAAGGCCTCAAGATTCTCAAAATACATTTTTAAAAATTTTCAATAACATGAAAATAAAAGTATAACTTTCACTTTCAAAATTTCTGAGAGACAGAAAAGCAGTGCTTAGAGATAAATTTGTAACACTAAATGAATCTATCTGGAAAAAAAAAGAACTAAAAATCAATATTCTGAGTTTTCACTTCAGGAAACCAGAAAAGGAGAATAAAGTAAGCCTAAAGCAAGAAGAAAAGAAACATAGAAATTAGAGTAGAAATGAATAAAATTGAAAACAGGAAAATAACAGAGAAAAATCATGGAAAACTTAAACTGATTCTTTTAAAAAATCAGCAAAATGGATAAACCACTAGCCAGTACAAGCAAGCAAAAAGGAGAGAAAAGACAAATTACTATGATCAGAAATAAGAGGGGGGTTATTATCACTAATTTCATGGACATTAAAAGTATAACAAAAATAATATGAACAACTTGATGTCCCAAAATTTGGTAATTTAGATGGAGCTGACTTTTCTTGAAAGAAAAAAAACTACCAGAATTCACACAAAGAAAAATGGATAGCCTTATAATTCTATACTTATTAAAGTAAATGCATCAATAATTGATATGGCTTGGCTGTGTCCCCACTCAAATCTCATCTCGAATTATAACTCCCATAAGAGAACCAGTGGGGAATAATTGAATCAGGGGGCAGTTTCCTTCATACTGTTCTCATGGTAGTGAATAAGTCTCATGAGATCTGATGGTTTTATAAGGGGAAACCCCTTTCACTTGGTTCTCATTTCTCTTTGCCCTGGCCACCATGTAAGACATGCCTTTGCTCTTCCTCCCCTTCCACCATGATTGTGAGGCCTCCCCAGACATGTGGAACTGTGAGCCCATTAAGCCTCTTTTTCTTTATAAATCACCTAGTCTCAGGTCTGTCCTTATAGTAGCATGATAATGGACTAATACAATAGTTAATAAGCTTCCAAAAGTTATCAGACTCCAATTGATTTTACCAGTACATTCTTCCAAATATTTAAGAAAGAAAAGATACCAATTCTCTACAACTTTCTCCAAAATACAGAAGCAGAAAAGAACACTTTCTACCTAATTCTACGAAGCCAGGATGACCCTTATACTAAAATGTGATAGATAGTTCAAGAAAGAAAAACTACAACCCAACATCTCTTACAATCATAGATACAAAAGTCCTAAACAAAACAATAGCTAATCAAATCCAATAGTGCATACAAAGAACTGCACATCAAACCCCAACAGGATTTATTCCAGGTATGCATATCTGGTTCAGCACTTGAAAAATCAATCAATAGGATAAGTAAGAAAAATCATACATTATAAAAACTGGTACAAAAAAACCGTTGAAAGAATCCAAAACAAATTTGTAATAAAACTCTCGGCAAACTGTGAATAAAGAAAAACGTCCACCGTGTGATTAGAAATAAGCAAATATACAAAAAGCCTACAGGTAACATTGTATTTGTAAGATAAACACTGGATGCTTTTCCTCTATGATGAAGAAGAAGGCGAGGATGCCCTCTCTCACCATGCCTGTTAAACATTGCACTGGAAGCCCTAGCTAGCACAATAAGACAGAAAATTGAATAAAAATTATGTGGATTGGAAAAAAGAAATAAATAAAACTAGCTCTATTTGAAGATGATGTGATTGTTTATTTAGAAAATCCTCCTAAATCAACCAAGAAACTCACAAAATAAACCAGTGAGTATAGCAAGATTGTAGAAGGCAGAGTTAATAAACAAAAACCAAATACTGTCTTACATTTCAGCAACAAACAAGTAACATTTGAAGTTTAAAATTATGCTATTTAAATAGTACCAAACACAAAAGGAACACTGAGGTAAAGGTCTATCAAAATAGGTACAGAGTCTATGCGTAAAATTCTTTAAAAACGAACCAAAAAAATCAAATAAGATCTAAATAAATGGAGAGATAATATATGTCCATGGATTGAAAATCTCAATAATGTTAAGATGCCATTTAAAAAATTTCTTTGATCTATACATTCTACAAATTTGCAATCAAAATCCCAGCAAGCCGTTTTGTAGACAGTGTCAGACTGACTCTGAATTTATATGGAAAGATGAAAGACCTAAAATAGGCAAAATAGTACCAAAGAACAGAGTTAGAGGACTTACACTTCCCAATTTCAAGAGCTGGATAGGGCTACAGTAATCAAGACAGCATGTTATTGGCAAAAGAGCAGGCACATAGGTCAGTGCAATGGAGCAGAGTCCACAAATAAACACAAATGTAGTCCACTGATCTTCAACAAAGGAGCAAAAGCAGTTCAGTACATAAGTAATTGCCTTTTTTATCAAAATGGGTTGGGAAAATTGGACATCAGCATGCAAAAAAAAAAGAAAAAGGACGTTGGCACAGACTTTAAACCTTTCAAAAAAATTAATCCAAGCTACATCATAGTCCTAAGGGTAAAATACAAACCTATAAGACTTCCTGAAGAAAATACAAGATCTTGGATTTGGTGATGTGCTTTAAAATATAACACTAATAGCCCAATTCATGAAAGAAAAATATAGCACTTTAGGAAAATTAAACGCTTGTGCCCTATAAAAGATACTGTTAAAAGAATAAAAAGCCAGAGTCTTGGAGCAAATATTTGCAAAACACATATCAGACAAAGGATTTGAATCCAAAGTATATAAATCACTTCATACTCATCAATAAGAAAACAATCAACAGGATTTTAAAATAGGGAGAAGATCTGAACAGATATCTCACCAAAGAAGATATATAATTGGAACATACGCATATAGCAAGATGCTCAATCTCATTTGTCATCAGAGAATTGCAAACCAAAACAAAGCAGAGTAGCATCACACACTTAATAGAATGGTTAAAATGAAAAAGAGAAAAATGACAACGCCAAATGCTGACAAGAATGTGGAGCAACAGGAAATCTCATTCATCACTAATGGCAATGCAAAATGACATCCCCATTTAGAAGACAGTCTGACAGTTTCCTACAAAACTAAACACCGTCTTACCAAGTGATTAGGCAGTTGAAAAATACACTCTGGTCTATGCATATAATGGAATACTTTGCATACAATGGAGGAACGATCAAACCATGAAAAGATGTGGATGAAATGTAAATGCATAACATTAAGTGAAAGAGGCCAGTCTGAAAGAGCTACCTGTTATGTGATTCCAGCTACATGACATTCTGGAAAAGGCAAAACTGTAGAAACAGCAAAAAGATCAATGTTTGTCAAGGTTTAGGGTGGAGGGTAGAGTGATGAGGAGTACATGAAGCATGGGAGATTTTTAGGACAATAAAGCTAGCCTATATGATACCGTACTGATGAACACAAAAAATGTAAGCTTTGGGTAAAGTCCATATAACTTTGTAGGGCAGAGTAAACTCTAGTTTATCCAAATTTATCAAATGTAATGTGATGATACTTTCCATCTAGAAGTTTCTCCAAAAAAACTGATTATCTCAGTCTAATTGTGAAGAAAACATACAAATATTAATTACGGGACATTCTACAAATACACAGCCAATGGTTTTCAAAACTCTTAAGGTCATAAAAAAATAAACACCCAATAAATATTGTGACATGTCTTCACAACCAAGAAAAACCCAAGTTGAGCTTAGCCAAGCTAACTGCCCGCTAAACAAAACAAAAATACCAGTACTCTGTGAGGGCAATAATCAAATTCAGAGTCAACATATGGAGAAGCAGGAAAAGGGACCATGACAGGGAGTGACCCTGTATGACCCAGAAGTTGGCAGAGGCAAGGATTTAAAGCCATATTGTACAATGGTCATGAGTATAAATGAAGATATACTCTGAAATGAATGAATATATAGGAAAATCATCTCAGCACAGAAATAGAAATGGAAATTCTCAAACTAAAAAATACTTTAAAGAATCAGTTGATTTTAATAGCAGATCTCATAAGGCATAAAAATCAGTGAACTTGAAGATAAATCAATACAAATGATCAATCTGAAGAACAGAGAGAAACAAATTGGAAACATCAATTTTAGATTCAAGATAATCATTGAACATGAAGAAAGATTCATGTAAAGAAAAACACAAATAGGTTTGCTGCAGGCAGACTTCTGAAAACTTCAAAGAGAAAACCTTGAAAGCGTAAGTGGCGCATTACATATGGAAGAACAGGGATTTGAAAGGCCACCGTGACAAAGGAACAATACATTTAAAGTGCTCGACACAAACAAAAACAAATACTGTGAGCCCAGAATTCTACATTCAGAGAGACCATGTTTCAGGGATGAAGGCAAAACATAGTCCCAATAAAACACACTGAGAATGTGTTGGCACCAAACTGAACTACACACAGTGCTGAAGAAGCGCTTCCGGTTAAGAAAAAATAATACCAGAAGGCAGTCCGTTTCTCCAGCAGGGAATGAAAAGCACCAAAAATAGTAAGCATGTGGGTTATTATAAGACTATCTTTTCTCTTGATTTATTCAAATACACACCTTTTTAAATAAAAAATTACAATAGAATCATGGATTTTATAACGTATGTAGATATAACTTATATAAAAATTATACTATAAAAGTAGGTGGCTGAGGTGGGTGGGCTAGATGGTGGCAGAGCTTCTGCATTTCACTTGCAGCGGTGCAAGATTAATGCTAAGAAAACCGCAGAGCACCTTCTCAGGTGTGTAAGATGCACGTTGTAGCCCTCCAACTATCATTAAAGTCATAATGCAAAGAGGTGCAGTTGGAATGCAAATTAAAATGAAATACCAAAAATATTCAACTATCGTAACACAGAGGAGATGAAAATAAAACAGTCTAAACAGAATATATAAATAACAGTAAAATGGCAACCCCAAATCCATCTTCGTGAATTATATTAAATGTGAGTGGATGAGCACTGCAGTGCCAAGTCTGTGTGCACAAGACGTCCCTTCGTGTGAGACAGACAGAAAAACTGAAGCCAGCCATTGGTTGTCTTCAAATACCCTGGTGTCTGAAGTCATGATCAACGGCTCAAGTGTTCTACTGGTTTTCAAGTTGTGTGGGGAAAGTTTATATTGGGTAGGTTTTAACCCCTCCTTCGGCAGAGAGAGGTCCTGGAGATCCAGGAGCTGCAAAGGGAAGCAGAGCAGGGAGGCTGGTGGTGCCCAGCACACTCCTCCGGAGCAGGAGCCCGGGGCGGCGCAGGTGGCAGGGCTGGGTCTGACAGGAAGATGGCCTGGATGGCTGTCACCGAGCCTTGAAGGATATGGGCTTCTCCCTGAACAAGATAAGCATGGGAATCACTGAGAATACCTAACCCTAGAAAATTCACCGAATCCCATAGTCTGGGTTGGAATTCCCAAATCTGCAACAGCAGCAGGCACCCAAGTACGGTGCAAATGCAGGAGCTGGAAACATGAGACGCAGGGGTCGGGGGCCTGGAACGCGGACGGTGCTGAGAGCATCAGAGCCCTGAGTGCTGACGCCAAGCTGGGTCCTCACTCACGCACCCCACAGAGCCCGAGCTACACCACGTGCCCGAGCACTGCCTACCACAGGTGTGCCGCCAGAGCCAGGCCAAGAGCCCCTCACGAGGCGCTGCCCTCACGAGGGCACACGTGCTGGGATCAATCCACTTCCTCACTGCAATCAGCGAAATACCTTGTCAGAGCCCAGATTTAAGATCACTCTTGATTAATGTCACCGTAGGCTTCTGCAAGGTGGATTCTAGGCTGGGGAGCACAGAAAGTCAACCTCTATTTGCTATTGTTCAGGCATAAAATGCCCCTTACAAAACAAAGGCAGCTGAAGCCTGGGCGTGAGCGCAGTCAGCAGGTCCCCGGGGAGGCCGGGGCAGGGCCAGGGCGGCTCCACTTTAGTGCTTGCTCCATTTCATAAATTGATTCTCAAACGGCAATTCATTAAGTCACTTAAATTGTGCACGTGAACCTGCAATTTAAGCAATGCTAAAGTAATCTGCTGTCAATAATCAAATATATTCTATTAGGTTTTCCCTTCTGGCAAGGAGGTAAATAATCTTAAAACAACCTATTTTAGTCACTTACAGAAAATGGACACAGCCTTTTCTAGGACACGGGTCATGGGTAGACAAGACTTTTGATACTGCCAGCCCATAACTGTCCCTAGAAAAGCCAAAGTAATTTACATTCTATCTAATTCAAGGGATAAAGGAGAGAAAGGACACATAAAACTGGAAATACTGACCCAGGCCTGAGAGTTCGCTGATGACACTGCTAAACAATTCAATTGCTAAAAGCCAAACAGACCAACCCTGAAGTCAGATATGCTGAACTTGCATAAGCAGTGAAGAAAGTGGCTCTCATAGGAGAGGTCTGGGCCTGCAGTTCTCTCCCTGGAGCCCTGCTGTGAACAGGAGCCCGAGGATGGGGTGAAGAGGTGTGGGCAGCTCTGTGGTCCTGCAGGTGCTCCTGGGCTGTGGCTTCTCAGTTTCTTTGGATTCCCCCTTGGGTGGGACAGCACCACCAGCATGGGCTGGAGGTGAGCACTGCTCTCCCCTTTGGTGGGCGAGGCTCTGGTGGAAGAGTTTCCCTTGCAGAGAGGCCTTGTCAAGAAGAACCGAGGGCTCTGGTTATTTCTTTTCTTTTTTTTTTTTTTATTGCATTTTAGATTTTGGGGAACATGTGAAGAACATGCAAGATTGTTGCATAGGTACACACATGGCAGTGTGACTTGCTGCCTTCCTCCCCTTCACCTATATCTGGCATTTCTCCCCATGCTATCTCTCCCCAGCTCCCCACCCCTTGCTGTCCCTCACCTATTTCCCCCCAACAGACCCCAGTATGTAGTGCTCCCCTCCCTGTGTCCATGTGTTCTTATTGTCCAACACCAACCTATGAGTGAGAACACGCAGTGTTTGATTTTCTGCTCTTGTGTCAGTTTGCTGAGAATGATGGTTTCCAGGTTCATCCATGTACCTACAAAGGACATGAACTCATCATTTTTGATGGCTGCATAATATTCCATGGTGTATATGTGCCTCATTTTCCCTGTCCAGTCTATCATCAGTGGGCATTTGGGTTGGTTCCAGGTCTTTGCTATTTTAAACAGTGCTGCAATGAACATTGGTGTGCACGTGTCCTTATAGTAGAACAATTTATAATCCTTTGGATATATACCCAGTAATGGGATTGCTGGGTCAAATGGAATTTCTATTTCTAGGTCCTTGAGGAATCGCCATACTGTCTCCCACAATAGTTGAACTAATTTACACTCCCACCAACAGTGTAAAAATGTTCCTATTTCTCCACATCCTCTCCAGATTTTTTAATGATCGCCATTCTAACTGGCATGAGATGGTATCTCAATGTAGTTTTGATTTGCATTTCTCTAATGACCAGTGATGATGAGCATTTTTTCATATGTTTGTTGGCCTCATGTATGTCTTCTTTTGTAAAGTGTCTGTTCATATCCTTCGCCCACTTTTTATACATTCTTCTCAGCACATCACACCTACTCTAAAATTGACCACATAATTGGAAGTAAATCACTCCTCAGCAAATGCAAAAGAACAGAAATCATAACAAACAGTCTCTCAGACCACAGTGCAATTGAGTTAGAACTCAGAATGCAGAAACTAACTCAGAACTGCACAGCTTCATGGAAACTGAACAACTGGCTCTTGAATGTCAACTCTATAAACAATAAAATGAAGGCAGAAATAAAGATGTTCTTTGAAACCAACGAGAATGAAGACACAACATACCAGAATCTCTGGGACACATTTAAAGCAGTCTCTAGGGGAAAATATATAGCAATAAGTGCCCACATGAGAAGCAAGGAGAGATCCAAAATTGACACCCTATTGTCAAAATTGAAAGAGCTAGAGGAGCAAGATCAAAAAAACTCAAAATCTAGCAGAAGTCAAGAAATAACTAAGATCAGAGCAGAACTGAAGGAGATAGAGACAACAAAAAAAAACCTTCAAAAAAGCAATAAATCCAGGAGCTGGTTTTTCGAAAAGATCAACAAAATAGACCACTAGCCAAATTAATAAAAAAGAAAAGAGAGAATAACCAAATTGATGCAATAAAAAACGATAAAGGGGATATCACCACAGATTCCACAGAAATTCAAACCATCATCTGAGATTATTACAAACAACTCTATGCACACAAACTAGTAAACCTGGAAGAAATGGATAAATTCCTGGACACTTGCCTCCTCCCAAGCCTAAACCAGGAAGAAGTCGAAACCCTGAATAGACTAATAACAAGGTCTGAAGTTGAGGCAGCAATTAACAGCCTACCACCCAAAAAAGGCCCAGGTCCAGATGGGTTCACAGCCAAATTCTACCAGACACACGAAGAGGAGCTGGTACCATTCATTATGAAACTATTCCAAATAATTCAAAAAGAGGGAATCCTTCCCAAATCATTTTATGAGACCAGCATCATCCTGATACCAAAACCCAGCAGAGACTCAACAAGAAAAGAAAACTTCAGGGCTCTGGTTATTTCTAAGCAGTTTCTTTCTCCTCTCCCGGAAGCAGCAGGAGGGGGTTGTTCTCTGATCTTGACTGTGAAGACCCGTCAAGCTTCTGGAGGCAAAATCCACAGAAGTGTGTGAGGTTTCCCTAAGACAGGACCCTGGAGGGTTTACGCCTCAGACCTGTCAACATTGAGCCTGCAGCAAGTGGTCCAGGATGGCTCCTGTTTCCAGCCCTGCACTGGGGCGCTGGTGCCTGTGGAGGGTCCTTCCTCAGTGGTGACGCTGTGACCTGTCTGTGGCTCCGACTGGGGCAGCCCTGGGCTTTGACTCCCCTGAGGGATCTAAGAAGAATTGTTAATGTTCAGTTCACTTGGCTTTTTCCCCCCAGAAAAGCTGGAGGACTTCCAAATCTCTCCTGCCAGACCAGAAGCCACAAGTCTGAATCTTGCTACCTGTAAGAAAATGAATATGGCCTCCAGGACTTTATAAAGAAGACAGAATTTCCGGCTCAGGGGTGTGGCCTGAACCCTTCCCACTCGGGGGATTGCATGTAGGGAGGGGCAGGCCTTCTTCACATTACAGGAGACTGAGAGAACAGGTGCCTTGGTTAATGCCTCCCAGGTGTGGCTTCTGACAGGTGGGTCTGCCAGGTGTGACCCTGAAGCTGTATCTTGAAGAGGTAAGGCTTGGGCCCTGGACCCTTGGGCACTAATCACTGGGGTTACATCTTACACTGAGTGCCCAGCGTTTCGGGGGCCTCACCAGCACATGTGCCCTAAAGCTGACCGGGTTTCTGTCTTGATCTCTGAGCCTCACCTTCCTTCTCTAGCTATCTGGTCCATCCCAAGTGCTAACTTTTGCCTATTCAGAAAATTCTCTTCTTCCTCGATCCGGATTCAGGTGTAGTGCTTTGCAAGCCAGCCCTTAACTGGCATCTACTCCTTACTTTTTTAATTTCAACTTTTCTTTAGATTTGGGGGTTCTTGTGCAGGTTTGTCACATGATTATATCCCATGGACCTCTTTCTATCCTCAGTCTTCAAAAAGTGTCACATGAGTCATGACTGGACACAGCTAAGGGACGGAGGCAGCTAATTCCTGGAGCATCTATTCGTGTCCAACACAGGCGCTGACTCCTGCAGGCTCTGAGCAGCTCATCTTCCAGGACGGCTCCATCTCCTGGGATGTGAGGAGTGGTTCACCAGGGCAGAGCCAAAGATGGCATCTCCCCAGGGCCGCAAGCACCTTAGAGAGCCCATGGGAGGAAGGGCAGAGTGGGTCATGTGTGGCCAATGGTTTTTGACATCTGTGATGAGGGCGGATAGCAGACACGGGAAATGATTCTGATTGTTTTAATCATTGTTAGTCTGAAATCATTCCACCACAGGCAGCTTGTTCGCCTGCTCCAGACAAAACTAAAAACTGACTCATCTTCCACATGGCAATAGAGGACAAAGGTTACATTAGGAAACTCTGCTTTCCCTTGAGGGCAGTGGCATCCCCCAGAATCCTCACACTCCTGGCCCCTGGCACCAGCCCTGGCCTCCCAGCCACTCCCACGTTGCCCTGGCCACATCTGGCTTCTTGCCCTGTGGTGTGCACACCATATGCTCATTAAAGGTCTCCTTGTACTTCGTCCCACTAAGCAATGATTAAGAAAACAACAGCAGCATGTACATACTAAGCAGGAAAATACTGAAGCTGCTCCTCTTAGCTAATTGTTTCCTTGAATTCCTTACAAGTCCATGCTTTTGCCTGGCTTTTAATATTTTTATTTTTTAAATTTTTATTTTACTTTAGGTGCATACTATACCTATATCTGGCATTTCTCCCCATGTTATCCCTCTCCCCCCTTCCCACCCTCCCCACCCCCTACTGTCTCTCCCCTACCCCCACCAACTGTCCCCAGTGTATGATGCTCCTCTCCCTGAGTCCACGTGTTCTCATTGTTCAATACTCACCTATGAGTGAGAACATGCGGTGTTTGATCTTCTGTTCTTCTGTCAGTTTGCTGAGAATGATGGTTTCCAGGTTCATCCAAGTCCCTACAAAGGACACAAACTCATCGTTTTTTATGGCTGCATAGTATTCCATGGTATATATGTACCACATTTTCTTTGTCCAGTCTATCATTGATGAGCATTTGGGTTGGTTCCAGGTCTTTGCTGTTGTACACAGGGCTGCAACGAACATACGTGTGCATGTGTCTTTATAGTAGTATGATTTATAGTTCTTTGGTTATATACCCAGTAATGGGATTGCTGGGTCAAATGGAATTTCTATTTCTAGATCTTTGAGAAATGGCCACACTGTCTTCCACAATGGTTGAACTAATTTACACTCCCACCAACAGTGTAAAAGTGTTCCTATTTCTCCACACCCTCTCCAGCATCTGTTGTCTCCAGATTTTTTCATGATCACCATTCTAACTGGCATGAGATGGTATCTCAATGTAGTTTTGATTTGCATTTCTCTAATGACCAGTGATGATGAGCATTTTTTATATGTTTTTTGGCCTCATATATGTCTTCTTTGGAAAAGTGTCTGTTCATATTCTTCTCCCACTTTTGAATAGGCTTATTTGTTTTTTTCTTGTATATCTGTTTTAGTTCTTTGTAGATCCTGGATATTAGCCCTTTCTTAGATGGGTGGACTTCAAATTTTTTGCCCATTCTGTTGGTTGCCGGTTTGCTCTAATGATGGTTTCTTTTGCTGCACAGAAGCTCTGAAATTTAATTAGATCTCATTTGTCTACCTTGGCTTTTATTTCCATTGCTTTTGGTGTTTTAGTCATAAAGTCCTTTCCTAATTTATGCTTGACTTTTGTGAACCCTTATACATTTAACCATCAGCATTAACAAGGTGTATTTCAAATTGCTAAGAGAAAACCTTGTTAAGAACCAGAACCACATCTGTAACTTCTCCTGGGTTTCTGCCCTCCCTATGTAAAATACCAGGAAGATGATGGGCCACTGCAGGGTCCACGGAGCTCCCACCCAGCACTAAGGTGCTGTCCGTGGCCTGGAGAGAGCTGGACAGGGAAATCCTGATGTGCAAATCGGCTGCTGACCTGGGCTAAGGTGATGCAGCTGTAACGCCAGACCTGTGCCTCCGCCGGCCCTCCAAGCCCTGCTCACAGGTCCACAGGGGCCCAAGAGTGTGCTGGAGGTGACATCTGAAGCCACATGCCCTGGTCCCCACCCGCCCACAGTGTGTTCCCTGCCTGTTCCTGACTTGTTTTTGACTCTAGTGCCCCTTGGCATGGTAAACAACATTTATGTATAAAAAGTCCCTGATTTATTTATTTTCATTCAAGTAGACAAAGGAATAGACACTTTGCATTCATTCCATAGTCCCGTGACCTCTGATGTTCTAAAATGCCCATCTGGGGGGCGTTTTTCTGATCCCTAATTGCTGAGGAGCACTTGCATGACCATTTGAGCTGGGGTCAAGGGGGCAGACACAGTCGGATAGAAGGAAAACACGAAATGGTAGGAGTGGTTATCTGTGGAGAAATATTTTGTGACACTAGTGATATTTTGAGCTGCTTTTTCCTTCCACTCCTTTTCATTTTCCAAGTTTTCTTCAGTGAGTTACTTCAGAATTACTTTAGAACAATAATATTTTGCCACAGCATTTACTTCTGAAATGAATTTTCTTTAGAAAACAGCCTATTTTTACATGCAAAATAAATATTTCTTGGTCCAACTACGTCAAATCTAGTTTTATGTGCTAAGGAGTTTGAGAGACTTTCTCTTAAGACTACAGCTTTGGCAAATCTGCCCCCATCCCAAAGACTTCATCTGAGTTCCTGAAAAAATGCTGCTGGCTTCGATGAGGCATATCTAACTTTTATATGTATATATGTATATATATTACTAATACTTAGTCAAGAGTGTAAAAGGCCTTAGTTTCTCTGATTATATGTTTTTGAAAAACCTCAGGATGGGTGCGGTGGCTCATGCCTGTAATCCCAGCACTTTGGGAGGCTGAGGGGGGCGGATCATGAGGTCAGGAGTTTGAGACCATCCAGGCCAACATGGTGACTCCCCATCTCTACTAAAATATAAAAAATTAGCCGGGCATGGTGGTACACACTTGTAGTTCCAGCTACTCAGGAGGCTGAGGCAGGAGAATGACTTGAACCCAGGAAGCAGAGGTTGCAGTGAGCCAAGGTTGTGCCACTGCACTCTGGCCTGGAGACAGAGCAAGACTCCATTCCATCTCAAAAAAAAAAAAAATACCCTCAGAGTTTCTGTAATTTATTAAAATATGAAATTATCAATGTGCTCTTCCCCACATCTTCCTGTGACCTACTCTAGGAAAGGCTTCAGCAAGGGGCGCTTCCTGTGTTTTGACTTTGGTCACCAAAATTAAGAGGGCAGGCATGCCCATGGGCCATTGACATAGCCCTTCTGTAAGAATGGAGGGAGTGTGGCATCCTGGAATGGCTCTGTCTCGGTCTCCGGTGTGGCCGGGGGCAGGGTGATCATCCTCTGTGGCCTTCTTCTCCTTACTGTCATATGTTTGCAGCAGAATTTTGTGAGGCAATACTAGATGCGGTGCACTAGTCCCTGGTGTAGAACTGGGCACACGGCAAGCACACAGCATACATCAGTGGACCTGAACTTTAAAAGTTGCAGCTAGGGAGGCAGAGGTTGCCGTGAACCCAGATCACGCCATTGCACTCCAGCCTGGGCAACAAGAGCGAAAAGAGCAAAATTCCATCTCAAAAATAAAAAAAAGAAGAAGAAGAAGAAGTGGCACCCCGGGTGAGTGGGGCAGTGGGTGGGATCCTGCAAGGCGCAGAACCCAAGGTGACTTGACGGAGGAGAACTTGAAGACAGCAGGAAAACCACACAGACGTCACGGCTGTTTGTGCTCACCACGCACAAATCCACACGCCCCGGAAATCGTCTTTCTGGATGAAATAACCTGTCCAGAGAAAAGCCTATCATGGGCTCAAGTTCTAAACAACGGCCTTGATGACTAATGTGTTTTAGGTAAACCAGCACATTGACTTACTTAGGCCTTGACAAACATTGTTTCCACAGGGAGGTGAATTGTGAGACATCCCAGCCATCTGCCCAGCTGTTGGACATACGTGGACTCCTTCTGGGAGATTTCCTTTGGGAGTCCACCCACGGGGAGTTGAGCCCTCAGCTCGGCTTGGGCGGCTCTTGTCTGCAGGTCCTGCAGGGAGGGGCCGACTCGGTGCCTGTGTTTAGGCGGCAAACTCAGCGTGGACAGCTGCAGTGTACATCTTCAATACATATAAATATGTAGGTTGGTGTGAAAGTAGTAATTGTGCAATTAATTTTGCACCAATGTGATATAAACGTATTTAAGCTTAAAGTCATCAAACTGGACAAATTAGTCACAAGTTAGTCGTTTGGTGACAAAGCTAAAATGGAAGCGAGAACAGGAATCCAGAGATGGAAAGGGGCCACAAAGCCACCATTCCTTGTTTTGCACCCTGCAGCCCAGCTCTAGACACAAAGGAGACAGAGGGACGGCCAGGCGCGGCTCGGGTTAGGAGGGCGTGGGAGCTTCCCAGGCTGGAAAGCCTCCTAAACCAGATCTGAATC
Organism: Cebus imitator; assembly: GCF_001604975.1. Lineage (NCBI taxonomy): Eukaryota > Metazoa > Chordata > Mammalia > Primates > Cebidae > Cebus > Cebus imitator. The sequence goes on from NW_016107500.1 coordinate 5,514,147, forward strand.
AGCAGCCTGCCCTCCACAGCCTGCTTTCCTGCTGCCTGTGGGGTTCAGGCACCTCAATTCCTTTTTGTGATACTTTGCAATTTAATAGAGTGTCTGAGAGTATTTTTTACCTGCACAGAATGTGTGATGACCCAGTTGGGGTGTCCAGGGTATTCCCCACTGCGAGCGTTTATTGTTTCTATGTTGAGGGTATTTCCAGTCCTCTCTTCTGGCTACTTTAAAATAAACCATGCGTTGGTGCTCACTGTAGTCACCGTAGCCCACAATCAGACACTAGAACTGAGGTCTTCTGTAACTGCAAGTTTGCAGCCACCCTCATACTTTCCCCAGCCTTTGGTGTCTTTCATGCTGCATTCTAACTCCATGAGATCAGGTCATTCACCCCCACACACAAGTGAGAACATGCGGTACTTGTCCCTCTTCCGCTCGCTTAGTTCATGTAACATAATGATCTCCAGTTTCATCTATGTTGCTGAAAATAACGTAATTTCATTCTGTTTTGTTTTGTTTTGTTGTTTTGTTTTGTTTTGAGACAGAGTCTCACTTTGTCACCAGACTGGAGTGCAATGGCACCACCTCAGCTCACTGCAACCTCCACCCCTTGGGTTCAAGTGATTATTCTGCCTGAAGCTCCTGAGTAGCTGGGACTACAGGTGTGTGCCAACAAACCCAGCTAATTTTTTTTTTTTTTTTTTTTAGTAGAGATGGGATTTCACTGTGTTGACCAGGATGGTCTCGATCTCCTAACCTTGTGATCCGCCCGCTTTGGCCTCCCAAGGTGCTGGGACTACAGGAATGAACCACAGTGCCCAACCCAATTTCATTCCTTTTTATGGCTCATAGTATCCCATTGTGTACATATTCCACATTTCCTTTGTAACTTTTAGGTTCAGAGATACATGTGAAGGTTTGTTACATAAACATATGTCATGGGGGTTTGCTGTACATATTATTTCATCACCCAGATATTAAGCCCAATACCCAATAGTTACCTTTACTGCTCGTCTCCCTCTTCCTAACCTCCTCACCCAAGTAGCTCCAGTATCTGGTGTTTTCTTCTTTGTGTTGATAAGTTCTTATAATTTAGCTCCCATTTATAAGGTCAAGTAGAAGATCTCGATCATGTGAGAACGTGTGGTATTTTGTTTTCTGTTCCTGTGTTAATTTGCTAAGGATAATAGCCACCAGCTCCGTTCACGTCCCAGCAAAGAACAGGATCGCATTGCTTTTCGTGGCTGCATAGTATTCCATGGTGATATGTACCATATTTTCTTTATTCGCTCTGCCACCAATGGGTAACAGGCTAATTCCATGTCTTTGCTATTGTGAATAGGGCTGCAATGAACATTTGTATGCATGTGTCTTTATGGTACAATGTTTTATATTCCTCTGGGGATCTACCCAGTAATGAGATTGCCAGATCCAATGGTAGTTCTGCTTTTAGCTCTTTGAGAAATTGCTATGGCACTTTCCACAGTGGTTGAACTGATTTACACTCCCACCAATAGGGTATGTGTTCCCTTTTCTCAGCAACCTTTCCAGCATCTGTTGTTTGTTTGACTGTCTAATAATAGCTATTCTTACTGGTGTGAGAAGATACTTCATTGTGATTTTGCTGTGCATTTCTCTAATGAGCAGTGACATTGAACTTTTTTCATGTTTGTTGGCAGCATGTATATCTTCCTTGGAGAAGTGCCTGTTCATGTCCTTTGCCCACATTTTAATGGGGTTGTTTGTTTTTGTTTTTTTCTTGCAAATTTGTTTAAATTTTTTACAGATGCTGGGTATTAGACCTTTATCAGATGCATAATTTGAAACTATTTTCTCCCATTCTGTAGGTTGTCTGTTTATTCTGTTGATAGCTTATTTTGCTGTGCAGAAGTCCTTTAGTTTAATTAGATTCCACTTGTCAATTTTTGCATTTGGTGTGATTGCTTTTCATGTCTTTGTCATGAAATCTTTGTTTCTATGTCCAGGACAGTACTGCCTAGGTTATCTTCCATGGTTTTTATAGTTTTGGGTTTTATATTTAAGTCTTTAATCCAGCTTGAGCTGCTTTTTGTATGTGGTATAAAGATCAGTCCAACTTCAATCTTTTGCTATGGCTATGCAGTTATCCCAGCACCATCTATTGAATAGGGAGTCTTTTCCCCATTGGTTGTTTTTGTCAACTTTTTTGAAGATCAGACACAGATGGTTGTAGATGTGTGCCTTATTTTGAGGCTCTCTATTCTGTTCTATTGGTCTGTATGCCTGTTTTTACACCAATACCGTGCTGTTTTGGTTACCATAGCCTTGTAGTATAGTTTGAAGTCAGGTAATGTGATACCTCCAGCATTGTTCCTTTTGCTTAGATTTGCCTTGGATATTCAGGCTTTTTTTTTTTTGGTTCCATATTTTCCAAATTTTAAAATAGTTTTTATCTAGTTCTATGAAGAATGTTGTTGGCAGATTGATAGGAATAGCATTGAATCTGTGAATTGCTTAGGGCAGTATGGACATTTTGATTTCCTCTCTTCTTATTTGGATGTCCTTCATTTCTTTCTCTTGCCTGATTGCTCTGGGTAGGACTTGCAATACTATGTTGAATAGAAATGGTGAGAGAGGGTATCCTTGTCTCGTGCCAGTTTTCAAGACCAATGCTTCCAGCTTTTGCCCATTCAGTATAATATTGGCTGTGGATTCGTCACAGATGGCTCTTATTATTTTAAAGTGTGTCCCTTCAATACCTAGTTTATGAGAGTTTTTAACATGAAGCGGTGTTGAATTTTATCAAAAACCTTTCCTGTGTCTATTGAGATGTTGTTAATTACGTGGTTAATCATGTGGTTTTTGTTTTCAGTTCTGTTTATGTGATGAATTGTGTTTATTGATTTGCATAAGTTGAACCAACCTTGCAATGCTAATTTCAGACAAGACAGACTTCCAACCAACAAATATCAAAACAAACAAAGAAGGACATTACATAATAGTAAAGTGTTCAATTCAATAAGAAGACTTAACTAACCTAAATACATATGCACCCAACACAGGAGCACCAAGATCCATAAAGCAAGTTCTTAGAGACCTACAAAGAGACTTAGACTCCCACACAGTAATAATGGGAGACTTCAACTCCACTGACAAGACAGATCATTGAGGCAGAAAATTAACATACACATTCAGAACCTGAACTCAATATTGGACCAAATGGATCAGAAAATCTTCCCAGAACTCTCCACCCAAAAACAACAGGATATACACTCTTCTCATTGCCACATGGTACATACTCTAAAATCAACCACATAAATGGACATAAAGCAATCTTCAACAAATGTTAAAGAATGAAAATCATATCAAACATACTCTCAGACCACAGTGCAATAAAAATAGAAGTCAAGAATATGAAAATTGCTCAAAATCATACAACTGCATGGAAATCAAACAACATGCATTGAATAACTGAATGACTTTGGGGCAAATAATAAAATTAAGGTAGACATCAAGAAGTTCTTAAGTAGACATCAAGACACTTCAAGAAGTGTGAGATGAAAGATACAACACACCAGAGTCTCTGGGATACTGCTATAGCAGTGTTAAGAGGGAAATTCATAGCACTAAATGCCCACATTAAAAAGTTAGAAAGATCTCAAATTAACAACCTAACTTCAAAACTGAAAGAATTAGAGAAGCAAGAACAAATCAACTCCAAAGCTAGCAGAAAATAAGAAATAACAAAAATCAGAGCTGAACTGAAGGAGATTGAGACATGAAAAACCATTCAAAAGATCAATTGAACCAGGAGCTGTTTTTATGAAAAATAAATTAATAAAATAGACCACTAGCTGGACTGATAAAGAAGAAAAGAGAGAAGATCCAAGTAAACACTAAAAAAGGTTCTGGCTGCCCCCGTCCCCGCCTGTGCACCTCCTGGTGCTCTGCTCCCAGAACCAGAGCCAGCGCATGAGCGATCTCTGCGTCTTCCAGCTCCCGATCTCAGGGTCTCCACATCCCCCAGACAGGTGCGTGGTCCTCACGCTCCGGGCAGTACACGTGGCAGGCTGTCCGCCCAGCCCAGGTGAGAACTGGCTCTACCGTGCAACTCTCATTTTTTTGAGGAATGAGTTTGAGTATCCCATTTATGCCACAATTTCTTTCGTTGCTAAGGAGACGGAAAAGATTTTGAGGCATATTTCTCTTTTGTTAATTGCCTATTGATTTTTTGGTCATGTTTTCTATTGCTTTTTGCTAGTTTTTAAATTTATAAATCAGAACTATTTCTTTAAACCTCTTAACCTTTCATCTGTCACATTTGCTAAAGTGGCCTCTTTGTATTGGTGGCATTGGCCTGTTAACATTAAGTTGTTTTACGGGTGCAGGTAATTTAGAACCTGGGGTTGTCAAGTCTTCACATCCCACACTGCAGGGGGCATAGCATGATGTGACTTGCTCAAACACTGCTTCGTACCTGCCTTGCAGTCCCTGCTTCTCGCTATTGTTTAGTTTCCCCACTCAAGCTCTGCTCTCCCTTCTCCTTCCTCAGTTTCCCTTCTAATCCCTGTCCACAAGGGCTGTGCCTTGAGCCCAGTGGGCACCCACCCACCATGGCAGTATCCTTCTCCTCCAGGCAGGGGCAGGTAAATGCTGCCCAAATGGAGGGCTCAGGAACGCAGGATTGTTGCTGTGGACAGCGGAGGACTGCATTGTTCCCTCCAGCTCAGCTGCAGCAGTCCCAGTGGGTCTACTGGAGGCACCGGCCTAGAAACGCAAGTCCACAGCTGCACGGAGCATTCAGATGGAGGAAGAAGCCCAGCATCTTCTTGGGGCTTTCCTGCATCTTGGCATCTGCACTCATCATGAACTAAAGCAGAATAAAGTGATACCAAAGCACCAGGCTCTTCCACCGGGGCCAGTGTCTCTAGGCTGCAGGGCCCAAAGCTCCTGCTTCACGGCAATAGAGGGGTTCAAGGGTCCCTGGAGTAGAGCTCCTAAGCTCCCAGGAAGTGAGTATCTTTGTCCCCCTGCCCAGGAGACCCACCCCTCAGAAGGGGCTCATTTGGAAGGAAGGACGGCCCCATACCACGAGGTGACCACAGGCACAGACAAAGAGAACCCTAGGAATTATTCAGGTGCTGATCTTAGAGACAGCATGGCCAGTGTTATTAAAACTTGGGCTCTAAAAGCAAACAATTCAAACTCTACCTCCAACACTACCAGGCTCCTGATACTGGCAAGTCACCCAGACTCCAGCCTCCTTTTCCTAGGGTGTAAAGAGGGCATCCCAGCATGACCCCTCCCTGCAGTTGTTAGACATAGCCCAGCACCCATGAGTCATGATTGTTGGAAAGCAAGACTCCTTGGAAGTGGCCAAATGGCCTAAGCGTGTGCCCAGCCACTGGAGTTAGATGTTTCGTGTCAACACTCTGCAATATGCTGACCTCAAGCCTTTTCATCCGATTCTGCTGCAACTGCTGAATCCAGGACCGCAGAGAGCACATGGAAATCACCGGGAATGCAGGACGCGTGCACTAGGGAATCGGGAATGCTCCACAAGTACCATCTTTGGGCTTCGCCTAAGGGGCAGATGTGGGGCAAAGAGCAGTGAGATCTTATTTACAGGACAAATCCCTAAATTACTCAGAATATTAGAAAAGTACTTGTCTGTTAACCCTCAAAGGTCAACCAAGTTAACCTTTTACAAGAGGATGCATTTCTAAAGACGTTAAAGCATGCTTACATTTTGCACCTGTGAAGGAAAAATCTGTGAAAATGCCCCCTCTCCTCTTTATGACTTGACTTCCTTTATGACTTTATCAATTCTTTCTTCATGGCTTCAGAAGCCTCTGCACCTTCTACAATTTGCTGCCCATTCTGCAGCTTTCCTCTTGTTTTCTGCTTACAAGCTTCACAGTCCTTTCCTGAGCATGTGCTAGAATTCCCTCTCCCCTGTTCTTTATATTCTTGTTCCTACAAGCTGGTTTGAGTGAAGGAGTCATTATCTCCAGGCCCACAATGGGTCCAGACAGCCTCAGTCAAGACGCTGTGCAGACGAAATATTGATCATTTCTCAGTGAGTGAGGGTGCTCCCGTGGAAAGAGCGCCCCGAAGTTAATGGGTCCACCCATGCACGCCACAAACGAGGCATTCAGCAGCACAGAGTCCAGCCTTCGAATTATAATTACCCCCTACAACAATAAACGTCAGGACTGTTTTTATTTATTGATCACAACCAATGGCCGTCTGTGGGCTACACATTGAAAATTCATTTTACAAATCAGCACCCCAGATAGACTGTTTGCTTTCTTCCAGGAAATGCAGAGAATTAACCCTGGAGTTGCCACCTGCCCTGGTGTGTCAAGATCTGCAACAGCAGCACAGGTCCCGGGGTCACTCCTGCTGGGCACGGGGTGCCCCCAGCCGGGGAGGCGCTTCCGGAACCTCCAGCACAGGCCAGCTGCTGGGAAGGAGGAAGGAGGGTGCTGAGGCCCTGCCGCTCCAGCCGAGTCACTCAGGTTGGCATTCGAAGCTCGAGCACAACCTCCCTCGCACCCCCAGTGTCTGGGTGGCCAAGGACAACAAACCACCTCCGAACCCACTTGTCTCTGGAACTCGGCTTGAAGATTAATAAATTTAACATTTTTGATGGGTACATTTAACGTGCCGACATCCGGAAGTTCGTCCGGTCCTTAGCTATTCAGCTGCTCCCTGGAGGAAAGAAACCGAGTGTCAGCCACAGTGCCTGTGGCAGGCGGTCCTTGAGGAGAGCTAGCCAGGGGCTGGCCCAGGAAGCTCCAGGAGGATCCTCAGCACCAAAGTGGCCGTCTCAAATGGCTGCATCTTCAAAGGTCTCTTGCCCTAGAGAGGGCATCGCCAACAGCAGAGGGCCCAGGGTCCCCAGACCAGCACCGCTTCCACATGCTAAGGCCTCCTGGTGATCAGGAGTCTCTGATGCCAACTCAGTGCCCCTCAAGGCTGCCTCTCCATCACAGAAGAAAGAAAAAGGGGAGCCCAGAAGGAGAGAGGGGTGCCACATGAGGCAGGAGCCAGGCAAAGCCCTCTCGGGGAGGCCAGGTCGTGGCTGGCAGGAGCTTCCCCAAAGTCCTAATGGTGGCAGTGGCTTCCAGGAAGCTCTGGACACTGGTTTCACTGACACAGCTGCCACTCGGCCCTCAGCCCTGGTGGCTGCCTGTGTCCAGTCTCCTGTTTTAAAGCTCCTCAGGCTGCGTCTGCTCCTCTGCTAGAATGCTGGCATATCCCTCAGGTTTGTGGGGAGAAGATTTAATTTAGTTCTGGATCCAAGTCACATTTTTATTGCAAAATTAAATGTCATTTCACACATTATGCACATAGCAGAGTATTGTGCTGAACAGATACCACACCTCTGAGCAGTTTAGGATGGAGCCTCCACCTCAGAAGTGCAAACAGAGAAATATCCAAGCCCAGAGCCACCTCACCTGCAAGCGGCACGGGCACCTCTGGGTCCCTGAGGAGCAGCCAGACTCAGGGGCTTCTGCGGTGAGCTGGGGTTTGTGATGTCCCAAAGGTGAAGACACTTGAGCTGGGGCAGGTACTGAGGCCCCCCATGTCCCAGGTAGCTCCACACCTAGACAAGACCACAGGACAAAGGTACCTTGGAACACCTTTTGGCCACACCTACAAAGAATGTGTCATCACTGCTCACTGTGAATCCTTTTCTTAGAAGTACACCAGGAAACCTCCAGGCCAGGAGGCTGCCTTCTCTCAGGTAACTGGGGCAGTGAAAGGGATGATGGAGTGGGGGGAAGCCAGGTTCCTCCAGGAGGTGTTGTGACATGGAGAGGCCAGACAGCACTCAGAGTCTGTGGTTTGCTGCAGGGCCAGAGTGGTGGCCAGTGGCTTTTTCTCAAGTCCCTCATGGAGCCAGGGCTTGATCACCACACAAGGGCCAGGACTGCCCCTTCCCTGATGTGCTCTCAAGAGTGCCACAGCCCAGGACAGGAGTTCTTGAGGGAGCGTCGACAGTGGATCCCAAGACTCAGACACAGGCGGGAGCAACAGCCACTATCGCTGAGTGGCAACCCCACGGATGGTCAGCGGGAGGACCCTTCACCCTCTTCCTTCCAAATCCCCA
>NW_016107500.1:5522715-5528761 GCF_001604975.1 Cebus imitator
TTCCAAATCCCCATTGATGGTCAGCGGGAGGACCCTTCACCCTCTTCCTTCCAAATCCCCATGGATGGTCAGCAGGAGGACCCTTCACCCTCTTCCTTCCAAATCCCCATGGATGGTCAGTGGGAGGACGATTCACCCCTTCCTGCCCATGCTCTGTCTCATGGAAATATATTTGGTCTTACATTTTCAACATTTTCTTTTACAAGGGACATAAAACTTAAAATTTTAATTTATAAATTAGATAATTCTAATGTTTGTTTATATCTTAAAAGTTACAAGTAAATCAAATTATAGATCATAACCTATAAAATACTCCAGAAAATTAGTAAGAATTGGAAAATTAGAGAATAATAATTTAATGATGCCTCAGAAGAATTTCCAATAAAAGGAGGATGATTTTCCCATTGGTTATGAGTTATCACATGGTTATCTGTACAACCACACCCTGATCTTACCCCCTCCAGCTGACACTAGCGTGTGAGACTTTAATATGAAACATACCTGGGACACTTGGGAGGAGAGAACACTTGGGTTTCTGGCATTTTCCAGCTTTGGCAACTTGGAGGAAAGGGCATGGCGAGACAGATGAAATGTTGTTTATTTTGCTCATCAGTGTATCCTCAGTCCTGGAACAGGGTGGTTGAGAACAAGAGCTCCAGGAATAGTCATTGGATGACTAGATGGATGGATAGGTGGGTAGATGAATGGATGGGTGGATAGTGGATGGATGGGTGGCTATAAGGATGGCTGGCTGGGTGGATGAATAGGTGGATGGATGAGCGGGTAGATGTGTGAATGGATGGATGGATGGATGGAGGACGTGTGGGTGGACGATGAGTGGATGGATGAATCAGTGAATCGATGAGTTGTGCATGGATGAGTGAATGGATGGGTGGAGAGGTGAATGGATGGATGGGCAGATTGATGGATGGGTGGATGGATGAGTGGATGGATGGATGAATGAGTAGATGTGTGACTGGACATATAGATGGATGTGTGGATGGATGGATGGATGGATGGATAGATGGATGGATGGATGGATATGTGGGTGGATGGGTGGATGGATGGTGGATGAATGAGTGGGTGGATGCGTAGATGAGTGGATGTGTGGGTAGATGGGTGGGTGAATAGATGGGTGGATGAGTATGTGGATAGATATGTGGGTGCATGGATGGACGGATAGATGGGTGGGCGGATGAGTGGGTGGATGGATGGATGAATGGGTAGATAAATAGATCATTCAATCCGTGGATGAATATTACACACCCTAAACTCAAGTTTGCCAGAAAAATTGTACACAGGAACATTTCTCATTTCTCATCTGAAGTCCTTGTCCTCCTGACTAGACTTCACATGCACAACACAAGCACCACTCCCAGAACTTGACTAATCACAAGGTATGATTTTAAAATCCGTGGAGTAAGCCATGGCCACGGAATCCTTCATATAACTGAGTCTTGAAGACTTGGAGGAAGAGTTGATGAAACAGTGGAAAGGCAGTGACTGTGCTGTTCAAAGTCCAGTCTACATCTGCTGGCCTAGCATCAACAAGTGATGCTTGTGAATAACTGATGCTTACAAAGATGCTTTTAGGATCCAGCCATTTGTCTATGAAGGAACTGATGTTAATTAAGTTGCCTTATACCTGCAATTTGTCAGAGCCTCCCACAGACAGACACTTGGCCAGGCCACTTCACAGATGACCAGTGATGCTGAAGTTGGGAATACTGTCCTTTTTCCAGAGACAGGTCCAGTATGCCTTGCACAGCATCTCCTGACCTTCTCAACGTATTCTCTGGAGTCCAGCTTTCTCATCCATAAACCAGTGAAAATATAACCTAATTTATAGTGTTGTTATTGGGATTAAAAAAGATCACCGATGTCACCGGAGCCACCGGGTATTCAATAGCTCTTCATTCCCTCCCTCCCTCCTTTTCTACCTTCTTTTCTTTTCTTTTGAGTGTATAAATCATTGGGTGAATGACTGGGTGGATGAATGTGTAGATTCTATTCTTCCTTCATCCCTTCCTCCCTTCCTTTTAACCTCAGGTTAAAATGCAATGAGAATATACTGTTTTTTCTTTAACTATGATAAGTCAAGAGAAGGAAAGAAAGCAGTTTCAGATACCTGATGTTCCATCAGAGCCAGAAGGACTTGGAAGGAAATGTCTGGTGTTCTCTCGCCGAGTCTTTGAGAGTTACCAAGGCCCAGGGGCTGGCTTGTGTGTTTAAGCTTTCTCTGTAACAGCTGCCTTATTAAGGGTATTATTTGGGGTATTGTGGGCTGAAATCTGTCTCTTCAAAATTGATATGTTGAAGTCCTAACACCTAGTACCTCAGAGTGTGACTGTTTTTGGAAATAAGGTCTTTGAAGAAGTACTTAAGTTTAAATTAGGTCACTAAGGTGGGTCGTAACTGAACATGACTGGTGTCCACATTAGAACAGAGAACTAGGACACAGATGTGCACACAGGAGAGATGAGAACATGCGAAGGTTGGAAGAGAGGACAGCTGTCCCTAAAACAAGAAGAGAGGCTGGAGCAGAGTCTCCCTCGTGGTCCTCAGAAGGAACCAAGCTTGCTGGTGTCTAGACCTCAGGTTCCCACCTCCAGACTGTGGGCAATGCATTTCTGTCATTCAAGCTGCCCAGGCTTTGATATGGCAGCCCTAGCAAATGAATGCACAGAGAATCGGCACAAAGACCCCATAGAAATGGCGAGGGTGACAAATGCGGCTGGCAAAGCCTGAACAGCAATGATTCTGCTGGGGCCCCTTGCCAAGCAGGTGCTGAGGACCTCAGGTTGCCCCCAGGATCTGGTCTGCATGCGCTACAAAGCCTGCTGTGGCCTCCATGTTGCCTGCACATTTCTATTTGGGGGGCCATGTGTTCTTGGAAAAAATCACCAGTGCTTAGTACTATGGAGGTGCCAGACAGTGGTGTGATGGTGACTGGTCCCTAAAGAAACAGCAGTTCCAGGGAATATTGCCCCACTCCTTCTTCTGGAGACATATCGTTGGACACACCATTTTCCTGTGAAATTACAGAAGGAGATACACGCGCCATGCTCTGAAGGACGCCTGAACCGCTCACCCCTCTCCACATCCTACTTTCTCCTCCACGAAGGTCAACAGTGTGTCTTTTCAGACCAAGCACTCTGGGCCAGGAAGAAACTGACCCCCACCACTGAGTGAGACGTGCTGACCAGCGGTCGCGGGGGTGATGAGAACACGTGCTGTCCACGGTGCTGACTACAGGAGACGGGCCTGACGACCGAATGTGAAACCAGCACAGGTGATGTTATTGAAAATCAACAAAGCCACAATGGGATTTTTTTTTTCGGTTCAAAACTCAGTTTTTAGCCTACCTCCCCTGCCTGCTCATGGAAACACTGGAGAACCCTTCCAAGAACAGAGGCAGCTGCACCTTGGCCCAGCAGGGAAGGACCAGGACCGTGTGCCAGGGCTGGCTTTGGGCTCAAACCACGCTGGCGGGAAAGCAGAGCCTGCCCCTGCCCACCTGTGCAGCATTGAATGATGCGTTAGCTTCCCATGCTCTGGAGAGTGCTGCAGGATTTCAGGGAATATCACGTGGGAAGCCGCTGGATGGAGGAGGCTCTCCAGGGACGGTAGCCTTGGATCCATGGACGGTTTAGGTAGAGGAGTCGAGCTGATTTTTACGGAATTGAACTGGGACTAAGTCATTCAGTCCCTTAGATGAGCAGTAATGAGAATGCCATAAGCACACACAGGCACACATATGTATGCACCCGGAATGTACAGGGATGTTCACTAGGCGAATCCATTGCACTGCCCTCTTTTAGTCAAAAACAAAAGCAGCAATCTCTACTTAGTGTTTCCCTCAGTGCTAAGTCTCAGGGCTTGGGGTTCCCTACATCTTATTAGCAGGACCCACAGCTGTCCTCTGGGAAAAATGTAAAATCAGCAGCGAAGGGGCTGTGGAACTGAGCAGGCCATGACGTGTCCACACAGATGCCTGAAACCTTGTCCTCCCATCAAAGCTCAAGGGCACTGAACATCCAGACTGGACTTCCGGGAAACAAACGGGCCCCTGGCCATTTTAACACTCCCAGAAAACTGCAGAGAAGTGGGCTATTGCTATGGTTGTTCGTTAAGCTCAGCGCAGTTATTTAAAGTCACTATGGTAAAGACTGTAACCAAAAACTACCAATTGTGCAATGCAAGGAGCAGTTTTCCAGGACTCATTTTGCCCCACACCACGTACAGACCCCCTTCAGCCTTTTCACTGCTGTAATTTCAAATTTGGACACACACCTCTACAGCACATTTCAAGAACCAGACCATTTTTTAAATTAATTTTTAATAATGTGTAATAATCCGAGTGGCCCTGGTCTGTGCGCAGAATTAGAATTCCTCTGATAGGAAAAGAAATATTTGTGCAGAGCCTTATGAGCAGAGCTGGCCCGAGGCTTCCCAGGGCTGATTGAGAAACCGCGGTGCCACGCTGCTTAACCCCCTCCCTGCTGCTTCCCACCTGCCCACCTCTGCCAACACAGGGAGTCACTTTGGCTTTATTACACAGACAAAGACTGAGCAGGAGAAGAGGCTTGCTGATTGCACAAGAAGGACTGTTTCAAATTGAACATGGGCTTTATTTAAAACTGCCTGGAGATCATGAGGTCAGAGCTGAACACATTTATCCCACCAGGCACAAAGCCTCAGGGTCCCCCACAATTATGAAAGGGAGCCCCAATCTGCATGCCCCCTGCCCCTACTCAGAAGAGGCCAGGAGAAGACTTGGTGGCCGGCAGTGCCTTGCCTCCCCTCTGGCCTCCTGGGATTCACAGGTGGACATGGCATTGGTGGCTGGATCGCAGGTAGCAGAGAGCATCAGCAACGGCCTGAGCTCTCCAGCTAAAGAGGCTCGTGAGGTCGCTGACATTGCCATGAGCGCCCATCCACGTGAAACCCAGCCGCAGCCGACCTGGGTGCATCTGAGCCTCTGCAAACTCTGCCGTGTGGGAGGGCACGTCTTGCCCGCTGTTGGGGTGCCCGAAACTCTCCTGCCCTTGTCCTGCTGGTGATAATTACATCTATTCATGATTTCCAGCCACCTGAGAACACGGTCTGTCACTCAAAGAATGTTCTTCCCAAAACCAGGTTGAAAAGAAATTCATTTCCAGCCTCTCCTCCCCATGGGAAAAATCAGACCTAAAACCAAAACTCTGAAGTTTCAAAAGAACGGAGTCGTGAAGAATTGAAGTAGCTGCCGCGGGACACGTACTCACTCTTCTTCTGTTTAGCTGTAAATCCAAAGCCCTTCAGAGCCGCAGCGTCCGCGTGTGGCTAGACAACTTCACTACCACAACCTCGGGGCGGGGGCTGGGTTGTTAAAATGATCACACTTATTAGTGAAAGTCTAAAACAAAAATCTGTCGGCGGCCTTTGTCCGTTGTCATCTGTCCTTTGGAGCAGATGATTCACCACCACCACCGTGAATGGTCCCACTGTATCTGAAGTTTGCCTAAAATAGCCAGTTTTTCTAAACCAGCAGCTACTCTTCGTCACAACCGGAACTAAAACCCACATAACTGTGGGAACGGATCTCCTGAAGGAGAGAGGCCGCATGGCATCTGGCCGCACCTGTTCTGGGTGCAGGTGACACACCCCTGCCGGCCTCTGGGCAGACCCAGGACAGGCGCACTGAGGCGTTCTGAGGTGAGCGTGGGTCTTGCTGTCAGAGTCTGTGAAGCCCCAGAGTGCCGGGCAGTTGCAGATGGCTCTGGTTGTCTGTTCACCACCCGTGACAAAGAAGGAAGAGCTGGCTGGGCCGCGGGCCCTTGCTTACCTCACAGCCAATCACCTTTTACTTAATCTCTCTCTTATTACTCGAGTGTCTGATTATTAACCAAGAAACTGATCTTCAAGGACTGTGTGACTCCACCTCCTTGGGGTCTGTTGTCTACACCGTCTGAAGGAGCATGAGACTCCACCTCCTTGGGGCCTGTTGTCTACACCGTCTGAAGGAGTATGAGACTCCACCTCCTCTGGGGTCTGTTGTCTACAC
>NW_016107500.1:5529591-5532596 GCF_001604975.1 Cebus imitator
CACCTCCTCTGGGGTCTGTTGTCTACACCGTCTGAAGGAGCATGAGACTCCACCTCCTCTGGGGTCTGTTGTCTACACCGTCTGAAGGAGTATGAAACTCCACCTACTTGGGGCCTGCTGTCTACACCGTTTGATGTTTTCTCCAGCATGCGTTTTCCTGTGTAGCCAAGAGCTTGTGGGAACCTCCTGTCCTCAGCACACTGTGACACTGAGTCACTCTGCAGGGACCCTGCCCTCACCCACTCCTTGGCATATCGAAGCTACACTATGTCCACAAAAGCCCCCGTGCCTGCCTCATCAAAGACAGCAAAACATTTGTGCCGAGGAACCCACTTCCTAGCGAATCAAGCCACTTTGGAGAAGGATCGCACGGTGCCACCTGTCTGGAGAGACGGAGGCTGAGGCTGGCATGTCAGTCTGGTCTTCAACTCTGCAGCACAGCCCCCTTGCCCTCCTGCCAAGTCCCAGTGAGTTCCCATGCAGACAGTGTCCAGTCCATACTGATCCACTCCTGTGCCTACTGCAAAGTCAAAGCATGGCAGTGAGCAAGCTGCCCCCCGGCGCCTGTGGCCACCCAACCTGGGGCCCTAATGACCCAGTCCCCCTCACGCTCAGCTCCCAGTCCCTACACCTGCTGGTCTCACTCGCCTCACTGCGGAAGCACCCGAGGTGGGGCAGCAGGCCTTCCGGGGCAGCTGTCCTAGGTCAGCCTTTGCTGCCTCACTGCGGAAGCACCCGAGGTGGGGCAGCAGGCCTTCCGGGGCAGCTGTCCTAGGTCAGCCTTTGCTCTGAGACCGGCCCTTCCCCTTCCTGGTTCCAGAGTCTGCAGCAGACTGAGCCTGGGGAGGGGTGGGCAGCTCCTGGGCATGTGCCTGCGACCCAGGTGTTTTCGAGTAAGTGAAGACCCAGAGCTATGGGATACCCCCAGGGAGGGGCTGGCTGGAAGGTCAGCACTGCAGTCTGCAGGTGAGAACATGCTCCTGCTGAGACAGGACATCACTGCCCTGGGCCCCCGCCCTTGCCCCGGGGAACCCGTGTCAGAGCAGCCTATGCCCCATGGTTTGGGACCCCCGCACCACTTCAGAGCTGCCTATGAGAACACAGTGGGACCATTGGACCATCCCACAGTGCCCTGGCAGAAAACAGGTGGCACCCCACAAGGGAGTGGGGGGCCTAGCCTGCTGCCAAGCTGTGGCAGGGCAGGAAACCACTTTGGATAGGAAAAGCCCCACATGGAAGCCAGGCCCAGCAGGGATCCATGTCCGCCAAAGGCCCAAGGGCCAGAGGGAGAGTCCTCGGCAGAGCAGGGAGGATGTCCCTGCAGGAAGAGTCCGGGCTGCACACCTGGCCTCTCTCTGCCCACCCTCCCACCTCTCCACCTCTCACTGGGGATGGACACCTGGCCTCTCTCTGCCCAACCTCCCACCTCTCCACCTCCTCACTGGGTATGGACACCTGGCTTCTCTCTGCCCACCCTTCTGCCTCTCCACCTCCTCACTGGGGATGGACACCTGGCCTCTCTCTGCCCACCCTCCAGCCTCTCCACCTCCTCACTGGGNCACCCTCCAGCCTCTCCACCTCCTCACTGGGTATGGACACCTGGCTTCTCTCTGCCCACCCACCAGCCTCTCCACCTCTCACTGGGGATGGACACCTGGCCTCTCTCTGCCCACCCTCCAGCCTCTCCACCTCCTCACTAGCTAGACCTGACCAGAAAGTAGAGGACCAGAAGGGTGGTGGAGCAGCCTCTTTAGGTACCTGGTGGACAAGGGAAGATGGAAGAGCTGCCCTGTCCAGAGGATGATGAGAGCCAGCCCTGAGGAAGGCTTTCTCTCTCATGGCCAGAGACAGACACTGAGCACTTAGGGCCTTACCTGAACCAACAAGGGAGCTCAATGTGCTGACAGCCATCTTTGAAATACCTGTTTAAAGGCTTTATAATCCAAGTTTTTTTTTTAAGTGTAACCAACTCAAGGAAATGTGGTGTGAAGCAGGAAGAACCAGCCACCTGTAAATAGTGCTGTGGCTCCACTTGAAAATGGGGTCTCCAGAGACGTCGATGCAAACACCAAGTTCTTCCCCCGAAACCTTTTGTGTGCCCACTGGAAATTATTAGGGCCTCGGTGTCATCAAACGCCACAGAAAAGAGCTGTGTCAATCCCTTCCTTAAAACAGTTCATTAGTAACGAATACTATTTTATTGGAATGTGCTTGCTTTAAGTCACCTGCAAGCATTAGCTCGAGTTATAAAAGCCGTAACAGATTCATTTGATAAAACTAGAGTGAAGCTTTTTAATCCAAGGACATTTTTTGTTTCAAATTCTGAAACCACATTATTTCAATAACAACTTTAAGTTTCTGAGGCTGTGCTGCTAGCCAGACATGTCTCTGGGAGCTCAAATGCCTACAAGTGTCTAACACGGCTTTTACATAAAGAAGTCACAATACAGACCGATAAAACCTGCTTGCCAAGCTCTTCAATTACAAATCTATAAAAGGTGATCCACGGCAATATCTTACGGCCTTAAAAAATAAAATAATTTTCTGAGAGTTTTCATCACCACAAAATAAAGGTGGGAAAGCAAATTCTATTATATATTTTATCCTACTTGGTAAAACAATTTCACAATTATAAAATCATGAAATTTTAAAGTAGAACTTAAATACTACAACAATTTTTAAGTTTTCTGTAACAAGTTTTATTATTTATAATGAGGCAATCACTTTTCCTAAAAGTAAAAAATAAACATTTTTAAACATAAAACTAAAGGACTACCAAATAGATGCCACCAACTGATGACACAGAGTTCCTTTTCTATGTGACATGCTTCCTGTGTGGATTAGTTCCTGTATGGATTAGTTCCTGTATGGATTAGTTCCTGTAGGGGGAAGGTCCTGTATGGATATACTTTCTCTAGGGGTATCATTCCTGTATGGATACGGTTCCTGTATGGGTATCACTCTGTGTGGACGTGGTTCCCGTGTGGGTATCACTCCTGTGTGGA
>NW_016107500.1:5537956-5538735 GCF_001604975.1 Cebus imitator
TGTGGACGTGGTTCCCGTGTGGGTATCACTCCTCTGTGGACGTGGTTCCCGTGTGGGTATCATTCCTCTGTGGATATAGTTCCTGTGTGGGTATCATTCCTGTTTGGGGATATCGTTTTTTTAGGAGTATCGTTTCTGTGTGTGTGTCGGTCCTACACTAATACATTTCTTCTATGGGTATCACTCCTATATAGATACAGTTTTTTTATGGATATTAGTATTATGTGGATACAATTCCTGTATTGGTGTCTTCCTGTATGGGGATATAGTTCCTCTAGCGATATCATTTCTTAATGGATACAGTTTCTGTATGGGTATCATTCCTACATGGATATAGTTCCTGTATGGGTATGGTTTCTGCATGGGGATATAGTTTCCTTAGAGGTATCATTCCTGCATAGATACAGTTTCTGTATGGGTATTGTTCCTATATGGTTATAGTTCCTGTGTGGGTATCGTTCCTATGTGGACATAGTTCCTGTATGCAAATCATTCCTATATGGATACATTTCTTGTATGGGTATCATTCCTATAGAGGTATTGTTCCTGTATGGGTATGATTCCTGTATGGGTATTGTTTCTGTATGGACATAGTTCCTGTATGGACATAGTTCCTGTATGGACATTGTTCCTGTATGGACATAGTTCCTGTATGGGTATTGTTCCTGTATGGACATAATTCCTGTATGGACATAGTTCCTGTATGGGTATTGTTCCTGTATGGACATAGTTCCTGTATGGACATAGTTCCTGTATGGACATTGTTCCTGTATGGACAT
>NW_016107500.1:5539386-5562550 GCF_001604975.1 Cebus imitator
GTTCCTGTATGGACATAGTTCCTGTATGGACATTGTTCCTGTATAGACATAGTTCCTGTATGGATATTGTTCCTTTATGGATATTGTTCCTCTATGGACATTTTTCCTGTATGGGTATCTTTTCTGTATGGACATAGTTCCTCCATGGGTATCGTCCTATATGGATATTGTTCCTATATGGATATACTTCCTATATGGGAATAGTTCCTACATGGATTTAGTAGTTCCTCTGTGGATCTAGCGTCTGTATGAGTGCAGTTCCTTTTATCTGCATTGGATGTAACTTTACCAAGCAGGTAAAAATTTAAATACAATGCCCAACAAATATCTGCTTCTCTTTCCACCACAGCATCACTGCTGTCGCTCTGTAGTTTTTCTGATCAGGAACTCAATTAGAGAATCTTAGTCTCTGGCTCCTGGGAGCAAGAGAAGCATTTGTAATTTAATTTGGGGTCAGGTCTTAGTCTCCCCGAAACCAGAGAACTTTCTAAATCTTTTTAAGTGGAGCAAATGATTCCTCTAGAAATGTCCTGGGTCCTGCCCACCCTCCCTTCTGGGTGAGGAAGAGCAGAAGCAGCCCCCCCGCTTGCCCCATCCAGAGGGTTAGCAGACCTGGGATGCTGCCAGCTGGGGAGGATGGTGGTCAGACCCAGGACCCTGTGTGAAACAGGGACATCTGCTGGCTGGGCCAGGAGCAGAGTCTGCTGTTGGGTGTCAGGAACAAGGATGAATTCAGCATCCCCAAGCTGTTCTGAGAGGGAGTGGGGAGAGGAGTTTCACACACATGGGCAGATGTGAAGCCCGGAACACGCAGTTCTCCGGAGCTGTGCGGGGTCTCGGGGGCTCCAGCTGCCCATCCGTGGGGACCGAGGCTCCAGCAGTCCTGAGTTCACCATGCAGGGGCCTCAGGGCCTTCAGCCATCCATCCACAGGGGCCAAGGCTCCAGCAGCCCCAAGTTCACTATGGAAAGAGGGGCCATGTCCAAAGACCCAAGATGCACCTGCTCCCCTGTGTGTGCCTGTCAAGTCTAATCGGTGGACTGAGGATGAAACAGAGGCGTGGGCCAGCGTCAGTCTGTGGAATTGTTCTGTGACTGGAAAGCTGGCTTGGGTTCTCACCTCTGCAGGAAAGGTGACCGGCAGGGATGTGGTGGGCACGGCCGAGACCCACCCTCATTTTCCAGATGCCGCTCTGTTCCCTGGTCCGTCCTCACTCCACTTCACCCGGTGTTCACTCCTCTACAGCATGGCAGCGTGGCCTTCTCAGCTGGCGTGGCTGCTCTCAGATTGTGAGGCACACTGGCTGCCGCACAAGCCTAGGTGCCCGGGGACTGTGCTGGGCTGGAAGGCGGCTCCTGCATCCCTTTGCTCACTTGCTTCATTTGCAACTTTTCTCCTGAGACAGTGCCCACACAGGTGGTGAGGCACAGACCAGGGACTGCCGCTCTTCCCGAGCCTTGTGGGTCTCCCCCAGCTGAGTGGCTGGTGATTTGGGGGGGTGCCTCAAATCACGAGATGGGGCTATTTACCTGCTCTCGGCTCAGGGGGCTTTTCATGGGAAACTTTGCAAGACCTGGTTCACATGGTCTTTACATAAACACAGTGTTCTCTCAAAGGAAGTTTTCCTAGAAGGGAGCTGGTCGCTGTGCTCTCCATGAGAAACCGAATCATTTTTAGAGGGTCATCCTCATTTCCAAAATATAAGGCAAAGCTTCAGCCAAGGCCTTCAGGCACCACGCAGGACCCTGAGCATCGGAGGGGATGCCGGAGCATTGCAGGGGACGCCCAAGCATCGGAGGGGACGCCCATCCATAAACAGGGCTCCTGCCAGAGTCCTCCTGGGTCAGGCTGGCCTTTAAACGCTGAGATGGTCAGGACCCAGGCCTCTTCGCAGGGTGAGGATGGGGCAGAGGCCGCAGGCTCAAGTCTAATTGTTGAAATGTGTTCTTAGTTCACGTTGAACAATGGCTCCCAGGGAAAATTTTTTTTAAAAACCCCACAGAGATGCTGAGTTGTGAAAGAAGGCTGTTTGGAGCCTGGTTTCCTGAATAGACTTGTTAAATACCATGGCTGATGTATACCGGTGGAGGGAGGCCGGGCCAGCTGAGCGACCCCTCTCACGGAGCAGAGCTGGCCTTCCAAGCTCCTCTGGAGGTAGGAGTGAAAGCCAGACTGCACTCTCCCCTATATTTTTTTTTCCGTTTCTGCCGTGCAAAGATAATCAGGTTTATGTAAAGTCTGTGTGCTCTTTTGACAGCCCATGGTATCTCATTAATTCAATCACAGCAAACGCCATTGTTCCCAAAGTGTTTGAAATGCGGATAGGGACGGAGGCTTTTCTAATCCTGTCAATCATTGGTAACATTTTTCTTGCAGTTGCCATGGCTGGGGCCGGAGTTCATGAAAACACAGAGTGAGACCCAACAAAACACGAATAAAGACTTATTTGAGATACTCTTTTTAAAGGACATCTACCATGCACGGAACATGGGAAGTGAATGTAGACAAGTTTGGACACTATGCTCGCGGAGGGGAAGGAGCACAAGGAAGAATTTGAAAATCAAACAGGCCTATAAAAACTTGACCCGAGAGTCTCTGGGAAAAACCCGCTGAATTGCTCCCTGCTAGAACAATGCTTTCTTTCGTGCGTTCTTCAGGGAGACAATGGCTCATATATTATAACACATGCCACTGGGGTCTTTACACTGTTGTAAGCCCGCTCAGACCCACAGAATGCTGATCGCGGACAACAAGAGCTTGCGCGCCGGTAATGTGCTCTTTTTCTGGCTGCACTAAAAACAAGCACTGGGAAAATTATTCATGCATAGAAGCCAACAAAGGCGAGATGGAGATTTGCGATGTCACACAGCGCGATCATGTGACACACTTAAAAAAAAAGGACAACAGGCATTCGCCCCGAGACGTTGTTAAAGTCCCATTTCATCTGCATGAATGTGCCCGCGGCCAAGTCGCCATGTACTTGTGGCGGCTGTGGCTGATCTGGGGACGCCACGCGGATTAACGGGACCACAGTGCGTACAGGAGCAAGACTTGTCACCAGTGGCCGAGTTTTCCATCTTCTGGGTTCCTCGGGAACCCTCTGTGGGTTCCTCCAAGGCCTCCGCTCTTCTCTCACCAGAGAACAGTCATGGCCACGGGCACGCAGCCGACTCTGGTGCTCGGCTGCTGAGGCGGTGGGGCCGGCGCTGGGGACTCCACTTTTCCACTCCACTCTGCCGGTGCCACTTTTTCATTTGGTGAAAACGGGCTCAGTTTTGGGAAGCAGGTTGATTCTTAACTTGGTTTGCATTGCTCTTTGTATTATCATCTTGTTTTTCTTTCTTTCAGGGGTGCTAAAGCCCCAAAGAAGGACAGCCCCTTCTGACGAGGGGCCGGTGAAGCCCAGCCAGGCCTCCCCTCCCCTCGATGCCCCAGCATGGAGCCTTCGGCTGGGCCTCTGCAGAGCAGTGATCCAAGGTTCACGATTCAAGCTCAGCACCCTCCACTCAAAACGTCAAGGGACACCCAGCCCAGCCATTTCTCATCACCCGCATGCCAAGGCACCTTACTACCCCAGCCTCCCTGCTCCATCTGGGCCCTGCCTGTCCAGCCCAGTCTCAACCCTTCTCAGCCCATTCTCAAGGAAGGCTCAGGGCTCCTTCCTGGGGGCCTGAGGCCTCCAGGGGCCTTGGATGGCTCAGGGCCAGAAGCCAGGAACCCACCCAAGCCCCAGGCCCACCCCTACTTCCCTGGCATCACAGTCCGTGGCCTTCTGCCCTCCTTCCACCCAGGCCCACAGGGTTCCCGGTCCCTGGGTCATGCTTTCCCAGAGAACCCCCACCAGCCTCCCTCTCCCTGTGGCTCTCTGAGAGTCCATGGGCCTCCCCACTCGTCCCTGTCCTCTTTGGTCACGTGGTGGTCGCACGGGCTTGTCCACTCCCCAACACACTCATGTCCTGTCTCTGTCCTGGATGGGAAGCTCCAGGAGGGCTGAGCTGTCCTGTCTGCTTCTTCACGCTTGCATTTCCAGGCCCTGGCTGTCGGTGGCAGCCCAGCGTAGGTCCTGAGTGAAGGTGTTGGGAGCACCTCCTACAGGGACAGGAAGAAGACAGGGAGGGCCTCCTATAGGGAGGGGAAGCCATTCTCGTGGAGGCCGCTGTCCATCAGCCACGCAGGACTACGCCTGGAGAGTGGCCACCTCCCGGGGCTCCCTCCCTCCAGCTTCCCGTGGTGCCCACCCAACCTGCTGCGGTTCCCCTGCATTTGGCTGCCTTTATCTCATCAGACGCTCTGCGTGTCCGTCAGTCGCCTCGAATCCTGATTTGCAGCCGGGCAAGGTAGACATACATTTCTCAATAATTTGTGTTTATGAATAAAAAAGCCAAGGGCACATTTGGCTTAAGGACAAAACAAATCTCAAAGTTGAAAACAATACTATTTTTAAAATGACTAAAAAGAGTCTGACCTCCTTGCCGTCTCTCTTTTTCTGATTGCCTCCGGTACGCTGGAGCCTTGCGGTCCGTGAGCACCAAGGCCTCGTCCGTTTGTTCTTCGCTGGGAAGCCACTTATCCCTTTCTCGTTACTGCATCTGGAGTGTCGTGTTCCGTGTCTCAGGATCTTTCTCGAACGCAGTGCACATGCATTGTGCTTTCATCTCTGAGGTTTGTCATTCCCACCATTTGGTTCTGAGGGAGCCCTGGAACACTGAGGGATCCTGGGTGCAGCACGGGGCCTGCTGGGGGGCCCCACCTGGACGGCTCACCTGAGGACCCTTCAGAATATCTAGTCAAATGGCTACAAGGAAAGACCATCAGATTGTGTGAGTGAAACAAAACCATGAATAGCAAGAAATTAGTTAGTGCCCTAGAATTCTGATTCACAGGCACTGTCCCAGGAGTAATTCCTCCAACAGCAAAAATAAAGCAAGAGCACAAAATGTTTCACTAGGAAAGGAGGCAGGGAAGGCCAGAGAGGGCTGGTGGGAGGGAAAGAAACAGGCAGAAGTCCGGGAGGTGGAGAGGGGAAGAAAGAAGCCTTCGGGGGGACGGACAATGACCTGGGAAAGAGAAGCAGGAAAAGAACACGCAGCCACATTCTGATCTGTTTTCCACTTCTCAGCAACCTCCTCCCCATGTGCCTGAGGGCACTTCTTTCAGGCGGCCTGCTGCTGTCACGCTGCCTCCGGGACGCCCTCTGAGCTTCACAATTGCCCACACATTTTCCCTTAACCTTTTTCCTGTTGAACAATTTAGAAAGAAAAGAATCCTCACTCAGCTAATTCAAGAATATTTTTACCGACTTCATCATTCTTATCTTATTAAAGCTTACATAGTTCACTTTTTAATCAAACGGTATATTAGTTTAATAAAAAAAAAAAAGTTCCTATTCATTTTCACCCTCCAGCACAAACACACTGTCTTTTTCTAAGGACCTATATTTTCCCTTCATACTTTAATAGGGCTGCTTATAATAGATTCTCTCTCTGGATGCCTTAATAATTAATTACTTCTGTTGTGCTAATGGCCTCTCACCCCTTCCAGGGCCTCTGGTTTACAGGTTCCGACAGCACACCCATCTTCCTGGTCATCCCCTCTCCCTGCTCTAGAGGGTATTTAACCAAATCTCAATTTTCCATCACCATGAAAGGAAGGAAATATTTCAATAATCCCAAATTATAGATGAGTTCAAATATTTGATATTTGTACTTATAATACATTTTAATGTAAAACCACATTAAAATGTCAGCATATAATAATTTTGAAAGGGATTGTGCATAAGTTTCCATTTTTCTGACAAGGATAAACATTTCGATGTCATATGTCCTGTGTTTTAGCACATCACATTTACTTTAGAGTCGCTTCCACGCCAATTCTCATCACTTTGCCCTTTATTAAACTGAGATTCTATGAACCTTTCAAGTTTAAGGCATTTGAAAATAAAATGCAATCATGAAACGAATATTAAAATATTCACCTCACCGGCCCTGGGCAGCCATCCAAGTGAACATGGGCTGATGGGGAAGCCACAGAAGTCACTGCAGGAAGGCTATGGAGCAGGTGCCCTGGAAGACCCCTTCAAGAGCTAGGACTGTGTAGCCCCAGCTCCACCCAGAGCAGGCGTGGACCCTATAAGCTAGGCTGTCCCTCCCAGATAGGTATGAACCCCACAAGCTGGGCCATCCCTCCCAGCAGGCGTGGACCCTACAAGCTGGGCCGTCCACGTGGACCCTATGAGCTGGGCCGTCCCTCCCAGCAGGCGTGGACCCTACAAGCTGGGCCGTCCACGTGGACCCTATGAGCTGGGCCGTCCCTCCCAGCAGGCGTGGATCCTACGAGCTGGGCCGTCCCTCCCAGCAGGCGTGGACCCTACGAGCTGGGCCGTCCCTCCCAGCAGGCGTGGACCCTACGAGCTGGGCCGTCCCTCCCAGCAGGCGTGGACCCTACGAGCTGGCCGTCCATGTGGACCCTATGAGCTGGGCCGTCCCTCCTACTAGGCGTGGACCCATGAGCTGGGCCGTCCCTCCCAGCAGGCGTGGACCCTACGAGCTGGGCCGTCCTTCCCAGCAGGCGTGGACCCTACAAGCTGGGCCGTCCACGTGGACCCTATGAGCTGGGCCGTCCCTCCTACTAGGCGTGGACCCATGAGCTGGGCCGTCCCTCCCAGATAGGCATGAACCCCATAAGCTGGGCCATCCCTGCTAGCAGGTATGGACCCTAGGAGCTGGGCCGTCCCTCCTACTAGGCGTGGAGACATGAGCTGGGCTGTCCCTCCCAGCACACTCTGTCTCCATGCACTTTCTCACTGAGAAGTCAGGCTACCCTGAACACTCAGAGGCCCTTCCCAAATGGGCCAGAAAGCTGTGGCAGCTGATCCTATAATTCATGCACCGGGAATATCCTTAGAGCATCCACACTAGACATTTTGCTTAAGTTAAAACCAAACAACTGATCATTTCAGAACAAACAGGCTAGCAAATGTTGGTTTAGATTAAGGCAAAATTTCCAGACTTGTTTATAATTATAACCTCAAACATATGATCAGAAAAAAATCCCAAATGATGCTAAGATGGCAGGAACAAAACACTGCCAAGGAATGAGTCTTAAATTACGGAGAAATATCTGCAAAAGATCCAGCACCTTTCCAGCCCGACACTGTTTACGACAAAAATGCTCAGCTTCCATTCCAGATCCTTCTCTACGTCCTGATCCCCATACTTCAAGGCGATTCCTCTGGGAGAAAGAAAATCGGGAGGCAAGATCTTAGAACAGTGCCTCCTGGCACCTGGGAGGGGCTCGATCCTGGATATGCCCCTGCCCGGGTCGCCTGGGAGCACTTTCATCATCCACAGGATGAAGGCGGAGCCCTGGGAGACCACGTGTCTCTGCCTTGACTGCACCAGGCTGGGGTCAACCTAAGATCTGAACTCAGGTCTTCTGCTTCCTAGTGCTGCCAACTCCCAAAATTCCAAGGAAACAGATTTGAAATGAATTGAAATGTCACCTTTTCCATGAGAGTTTATATACCGTCTAGTTAGGGAAAGAAATTTTAGGGGTAGTTTGAAAATGTAAAGGCAGGTTCTGGAGACCAGGAGGCACACTGCCAAAACCGGCCTGAAATGCATCCTTCGTGAGTGTCCAGTGGCCCGTGAAGGGCGGCTGCGGCTGCACGTTTGCTGATGGGTGTCTCCCGCCAGGCAGGCGGCCGAAACCCAAGACAGCCAGAAGGAAGCAGACAGGCAGGTTTCCGGGCTATTTGCTGGCCCTCCTGACACACACGGGAGGCTGGCTGTGTCCCCCCTGGTTTTCTGTCTCTCCAGTGAGTGAACAGTGTCCATTCAGAGGTCCCAGCCCCTGCGGTCCATGCAAGACTGCCAGGATGAGCCGAGCTCAGAATCGGGCATTTCTGCCCTCCACAATGCCCAGAGCACCCACAAGACCGACTGCACCCAAATCGGCCTGATTCTTTCCAAATGCTCCCTGTCCTGCTCCGTGAGCTGTGGAATGGCAAGCCCCTCTTGTTCAGATCTGTAGTCTGTGTTCCACAGGAGCCAGGCTGCGTTTTCCCGGGCCTACTGCACTCCTGTTGACCGGGGCAGGGTGGAGACTCTGTGGGCCAGCTGTCTCAGTCAAACCCCAACTCAGCATCAAGGCTCCAGTCCCGGCTCCTCTGCTGCTGTTGATCTCAAAAGCAAAGCCCGCGTGGTCACAAGTCCTGGGTTCCCAGGCTGGGGAGTCTTTTGAGATGACACACGCCATTCGTGAGGAGGTAGCTGAGGCGTGGGACATCCAGGAATTTGCCCAAGACACGGTCGATCGGGGCAAAGCTGGACGGAGAATCACAGGCCCTGGCTGGTGCCAGGTGCCCCCTCCTCCCCAGCCCACCTCGGTTATGCACTTCACAAAAGAAAAATGCAATTATGATTCAAGTTCTGCTGTTGTTCTGTCACAGTCTCTATTCTTTTCCAAGGAGAGGAAGGTCAGCGCTGGCCTCCCTTGCCACCATGCGGGATTCTCCAGCTTCCAGTCGGAATTGCATCCACACGGGGAGCAGGGTTGTTTGACCAGAGCCTGCTTGAGGCCGAGCAGATAGAGATTTCTCAGCTCTCGTCTCTATTACCCATGAGAGCGCCGCCGTGCCGCGCAGAGCCCTATTCCCAGCCCCCTGGCTGGGATGGCCGCCCCATGCAGGACTGACCAGGGCAGGGAGGCAATGTGCACTCACAGAACACAAGAAAAGACGCCATTCTTGTACGCTTTACCCTAAGGGGGTGCCACTGAGCCTGAGTGTGTTTTAAGTGAGAAAGAACGAGGCTTCTGCCATTTTCACAAGCATGAAAGGAAAGAAAATTAGACTCTGCCTCTCACACAACTGTCTGTTCAGCCGTGGGCCTGTGTGTGAGATTTCATGCTTCCCACATGCCCAGGAACCTTCGGGCCTTCGAAGGGTTAACTGCATGAATCTGCCATGACACAAGCTTGATGAGACATCTTTGGGTGTTGCCAGAAAGGTGAACCCTGAAAGAGTGAGCTTGTTCCAGCAATCATCTCCCAGATACTATTTTTCCTTTAGCACTTAGGAGAAAATATATTCATCTTCCAATGATTTGTGGGGTTGAAGGAGAAGTGTAAAGTGTTTGTCTGAAGTCCCTTGATATTTCCCAAATATTTTAGATACACATTCAATAGTTTCAACGTTTTCCCCGGAAAAACCACCATAGATCGTTATAGGCCTCCAAAGCTTAGGAAGGACCCTGTTTGTTTTGTTTTTCAACCATGGAGAAGGATCTCTAAATAAAGAAAATACATGTATTGAAATGAACAGCAATCAGGCGTGGGGAAATTTAACAACTCATCGAAGCCATGCACAATGCTCTGTAAGAATATCCTGACTAGCAGAAATTCACCAGCTTAGTCTCTACTGATTCCGAATTTCTGAAAAAATGAGGGGCAACCTAAACTAAAATGATACTTTTTCCTCCATCTCTAAAGCTTATGGAGAAAAGGAATTCATGATATAACTCAAATTTTCAGAATGCTGCTTGAACTCAGGAGACTAAATATTTTTCAAGTACTCTCAAGCGTCTGAGAGAGATTCCTTTATATCTGAATAACCCACATGCCAAATACTGATTCGAAGACAAGTATGATGACAGTTAAGGCAGTTACCTCTTCCTGAAAGCACGGCTCCTGTGCTTTTCAAGTGTGGTTGTGGATCAAGGGAAGTCGGACTGTGGCGGGCATAGCAGGACACGACCCTCCTCTGGGCACAGAGATCGAATCCCATCCCTCCAGTCAGTTCCATTTATCAAACAGGTGTCATTTCTTACTGTGTGCAAGGCGCTGTTGCGCTCCCCATTCAGTGGCCTCTGGGCACATGCCACGTTTGCTGGGGTGCTCAGCATCATTCCGACTCATCAAGTCACCAGGGTGGGGGTGGGCTTCTTCCGGAACAGGCACTCGGGCGCTGTTTGGGGATGCATCCACGTGTTCAGACATGGAGCTGAGCTGCAGCGCATCTAATTTTTAGCATGGAGTAAGGACTCAGGGTTGCTCCGAAGGTGCTCTAAGACCCCCTAATGGCACCTCTTCTTTCTTGGAGAGAGCGTGGGGAGGGAGAATAAACAAAGCCTCACATACATAAACCAGTTGCTTTACCCCTTTGCTTGGGGTGCTTTGCTTATAGCAAGAAAATAGGCAAGGTTTCTGCCTTGTGAGAACAAGCTGCGTATTGTGAGGAGCAGAGGTAGGTAGATTTGGATTAGCAAGCAAAACTGTGTCCTATTTTGAAGAGCTCTTGATTCCATCCGACTGTGTCGGATTGTTGAAAACGCTAACATTGTGTGTGACTATTCATTTTCGTCACCTGCTCTTGATTAATCCCATTCTAAATGGCATCTGTAGACCCTGAAATCTCATACCACTTAATTAAATTAGCGACACATTTGTCTCCCCCGTTTTCCTATCAAAGGGTTGTGCTCAGGAGAAATAAAACCTTTGTTCCCCGCTACTCCGTATAATTTACACCCTTTTCTCCCCCTCGCTTCCAGTGCCTGGCTCAGATGCTAAATTGTCGCTGGTAACAGGCAGCTATTAGGGTTGGTGAAGCATGTCAAAGCAGCCGCAGTGGAAGCCCCACTGAAAGGGGCCTCGGCTCCCATGGCATGGCGGGGTCGGGAATCTGGAGTCCAAATTGTTCAGGTTGGCTTTGTACCAAAAGTCACACTTCTTGAACTAAAACGTTTGACCTCTATAAACAGAGGAGAGAAGAGAGCTGCCTCTGACTAGCAGGGCAGAAGGCAGAGACAAGCACAGCCGGGCGGTCCCCACACTCAGCCGTGGGCGCTGAAGACGGCAGGTTCGCAGTTGTGCTGCCGGACATGGGCAGGTAGAGATGGAAGAGATCGTTCCACTTAAACCAAAGGCTTTGGCCCCAAAGTCAGCTGAATTAACAATGAATTAGAAGACAAGTCAGAGCAAGTGAGTGGAAAGAGATGTGTTTACCAACAGAAAATTCTAGATGCTCTGTGCATTTGCTCACGGGCGCAGGAGGGTTTCGGAGTTGAAAGTCACCGTGAAGGAGACACGCGTGCACCCCCGCCCCCGTTTCCACACATGTGGGGCACGTAGCTGCCTTCGCTTCTGCGTTGTTTGTGTCTCACAGAAAACTCCTGCATCTTGAACGTGCAGGGTGGCTGCCAGAGACACCACTCACACTCCTCCACTAAGCAGGTGTCTTTCCATTGCTTTAACCCAGAAGGAAGACGTCTGAAGGCAGAAGGCAGAACCTCAGATTTCACACATTGGCCGTCTGAGAGTGGAGCCATGTCAAGGAAACCGCATTGAGTGCCCACCCTGACAGGAACACACAGACGCCTGTCTGGCAGGGTGGCAGCTGCTGTTGACCTTGGTCCTGCTTATCAAAGGGGAAGGCACGCTCCCCCGGATCCACAAGTGATGGAAGGCGTTTCAGTGCCCAATTTGATCCCGTGCTTGTCCCTGAACTCAGCGAGTCCCACATTAGCGTGAGCAGCGCTGACGCCCTCAGCCACCGACGTGTCTGTGATTTTGGATGGCCGCTTCTTTTCTCCAGCAAAACAGGTCCTCTTACAGGAAGCAGAGCCCCATCTTGAGCTCTACCAATGCACGCTACAGACACGCACAAAGGCAGCCTTGACCCTTGACAGGCTCAGTAGCCAACTCATGAAATAAAAGCCAGGGATGAGATTCACATGGAATCACGAAAGCAGGGCTGCGACACTGTACACAATCAACACAAATACAAACCGTGCAGGAAGGAACAAAGTTCTATCGCCAAAGCAGGTGTGTGAGCTTATAGTAGGTGCATGAGCCTCAAGGTGTGAATGACAGAGGACAGAGCTGGTCTCTGCACCTGGCCCACACCACCGTCAGCATATTCATCACCACTGGCTGACCGCCACGCCGCACATCAGTCACACACGATCAGTTCTGCCGGGAAGAATTTCATGGCATCAGTTTTTTTCATGATGTGATGGTGTTGATCTTGCTGATGATAAAATAGAGTTGATCACATGACAATGGGGTGATTATAGGTGGATTATCTGCCAAATGATGAATACAAATAGACTTGGGAGCAGCTTAGAAACACGCTAAACTAGCCCATGTTCATTAGAAATGTCAAGTCATCCTCACGCATTATTTCAAATTGAAAATGCAATCTACAAAACAGGAACCCAGCAGGGTGCTTATGGATTTTAATAGGTGCACATGGTAAGGCGGGAGGCTTCAGAATATGGAACAGATTCCTAAGAATGAGCAGAGGGCCAAGGAGAGAGTGGCTGAGAATGACTCACATGACACAGGCCCAAGCAGGGACAGGAAGTGTTACCCAGGTTGGTCTGCCTGGAGGAGAGCCAAGGGAAATACCAGAGGAGAGCAGTCTCAGTGTGGGTGATGAGGAACCAAAATCCATTTTCAAAAACAGACACCCAGTTCCAGGTACCGCGGCTCCTTTAACCCAGTGAGTTTATCCTCCCACCACCCATGATGCAGGCTCTGCCCTTCCTTCCCCGACGGCATGCAGGGGCCCCTTCTGGAGGCCATGTGGTTCTTCCCAGCCACCCTGCTAGTCAGTGAGGAACTCAGTGCGGGCTCAGAGTTGCCCGACTCCAAATGCCAGCTTCCTCTTCCAGATCTCACAGACACAGCAAAGAAACAGCAGTGAGATGAGGTTGTCAGGAAGTGTGGAGACACATCTGCCAGAAGCAGTTGTGGGATTTTGGGAGACAGTGGCAAGCCCTTCTAAGACAAGCTCTTCAGAAACGGTGTATGAACCGTCCAGGCAGAGCTCCAGCCAAGGGCGTGTCTCACCCTCAGCCCTGCTGGGAGGGCTGCAACACCAAGAATGCAGGCCACATGTCGGAAGGGTGCTGAGCGGGAGCTTGGACAGGGATGGTCCTGCCCACGGAGGATGACGGGGTGACTCAACAGTCTCCTCCTCAACAACTTTTGCTACATCAATGGACTTTTTTATTTGTGGCCCCAAATTATGGTTGCATTTTCCATGCAACAGAATAAAATGACCACTTTTATTTTTCCTTTGGATCAAGAAGAGAGAACACATGCTCCTTGACGACTTCAAATAAATTTGCCATTCACTAAATTTATTTGCTCTCAAGATTACACTCTGTTACGGTGACTTTGATGCTGTTTGGACCACGTCGTGACGCTGGCTTGCATTGGATCTGTTGTCAATAGAACTTCTTCGCCGGAGCAGATCTCTTCCAATCCAGGGATCTTGCCACGTTTTGTTTAAAATCTAGTGGTAGTATGTGTATTTGCTATTACTAGGATTTATTGTTAGTTTCTCCTTAATCGTTTTTAAATACTGACTTGGCCAACTTGAGTTTCAAGTCTTCCCACTAGCCTCTCCTGTCCCAGTGACGACACCTGCTGATTTTCAGAGGCTAGTTCAGAGACCTTCCCAGGGCTCCTCGCTCACCCAGGTGCACTGGTACAGAGCTCCACAGACAAATGGACGGACAGACAGATGGTGTGTGAGTCCACCCGCATGGCCGTGTGTGACGTGCCGTCCGTGGCCTGGAGGGTAAACAGCAGGCACCAGACTGAGACAGTTCTGGGGGTAAACCTTCCACAAACTCCCCAGTCCCATTGTACAGATTCTTCAGCTGTACAATGAGGACATCTCCAACTCCGGCATTGCTGCAAGAGTTCAACATAGTGAGCCGCGTGGGGAGTGCCCGTCACGGAGGAGGTGAACAGCACCAGACAGTCCCTTACTCCACACGTGCGGTAGGTGCTCCGGGAGGCTGGAGTTGAGAAGTGCGGCCACGGTGAGCTGGGGCCAGACGCTGACTCCGAAATCCAGCTACCACGGCGGCGTCCAGAGCATGAGGGTCCCTCCTGCCAGCCCACTCTCGTGTGTGCTGTGCCTCGTGGCATGGCAGCGGGTCCTTCTGACCCTAATATGGAAGGGAGGCTGGAAACCCCCAAGGGACCGAATAAAGTCAATTTACTCATAAAAAGGCAATGTATTATGATAGGATTCAGATTTTCAATTGAATGCTGTAAAGGCAAGTTTTAAAAGTCACATATAATTTGATTTAATAGGGTTGCTTCCCCCGCTCAGCAGGAAAATGGGATGCAGACAGAAGTGTGATTTTCATTTAAATGTCTTCATATGAGAGATGACGTGCACCATCAATCTTCCGGTGACAAGGAAAGAGGGCAGGAATTATTGATGTTTAGTAGCCACAGGATTATAAACAGGGAAATTGAAAGTGATCCTTAATTGACAGGGCCTGTCTGCAGCCGTGGGAGAAGCTGGCCTTTTCCCACAGCGAGAAGGGAACACAGAGACAGCTGCAAGGGCTGGGGCGAGGGTGATGTTAGCATCCAGAAGGTGAAGGAGCCGGCGGCAACCTTCCACCCACAGCTCACGGTGGCTAAAGTCGTCCCAGCTCCCAGGGAGCTTCCGATACCGTGTCCGGGAACCCAAAGAAGAAGCTGCAATTTTAGGTCATCGTAGACTAATCAAGGTTGGCGTGTACCTGGGCCCGGCTGTGCAACCGCAGATCAAGGACCCGGGAGTGGGGCGTGGCACTGGCTTGTGGTTTGTGGCTGGAGGTTCCCTCCTCAGCACTGCTGGTGGGAGGTGCTCTGCACCAGGAGCTGCAGGTGCTTAGCAGGTGCTCTGACCAGCACCTGCTAAGCACTTTAACCGCGCTTACAGCGCTGCCATGTCTCATTCTGAAATCTGTCACCTGAACCACGTACCTCTAAATGTTAGGAAAGAAGGGAGTATTTGTGAAATTACCATGTGAACCGTAGACCACCAGGCATGGGTGAGCTCCTATCATGCGTGATATTCCGGAATAACTTCTTTCCCCAAACCCCTGCCCCCTAGGCACCCTCCCCTCAGTCTCCAGGGTCACCTGTGGCAGTTTTTCGGGCCCTTGTCTGTCCTGCAGACACCCCCACATTGGACCCTGGGATGCACAGTGCGAGTCCCCTCTTCCACGCTGACCCTCTGCTTCTCACCTCTCTGGGGTTAAAGTACCAGGTGGAGGGCTGCCCCCAAACCACCCAGGGTAACCAGAACCTACCGTAGCAGCAGCGCTGGGAGAGAGCTGGTGGCTGCCTCAAGAAGTGCCTCCTTGGCAGCTGCAGGCACACTGAGGACACTTGGAAAGGGCTGGAATCCTCCCTGAGCCAAGGCCAGGGTGCACAGAGAGATCATTGTTGATGTAAATTTGATTTTCTCTAGAACTGTGGACTGTTGAGGCCCCAGATGGAGCCTGAGTCTCTAATCTTTAGGAAGCTGCCCATTTTAGAAATGTTCCTATTTGTCAATATCTGGGTTTGTCTACAATGGCCATGCAGGATGCTGTCAAAGTTCCAAGGCTCATTCAACACGTCTTTGCCGTGATTCTGGATCTGAGATGGGGATCAGGAGACCACAGCAAAGGGCATCCTGCAAATCATCAGGCCATGGCCTTCTCCTCATTTCCTGCTCCAATAAGTTTGCAAGTTGGCAGGCAGGGAAATGCCGTGGCCAGGGGCCCACCACACTCTTCGAAGAACGTGTCTGCTTGCAGGTCAGATGGCGTGGGGCCGCGTGCAGCTGCCCTGGCTCTGCTGCTGAGGGGACCCTACTTGCCACAGGCAGCCCTTCTGTCTGGATAGTCTCCGTAGAGCCCCCCTGCTGTATCCTGCCCCAATGCCCACCACCGATGGGACCAGACATAGAAGACACCCAAATGATGCTGAAAGCCAACCAAGTGAAGTCCAGCAGGGATAAATGTGGGGTGCAGCTGAGATTCAGGGTCCCAGGATGACAGTGACCTAGAGCAGCAGCAATTCACCTGGAAAAGGGTTTGATGGTTTTAACTATGAGCTGAATAACATGTAGTATGATGAGAAATAGTTGCAGTTCTTAGAAACCACTTGAACTTTTCGACAGCTTGGACGGTGCAGGCAGTGGGAGGTAAGAGAAGGCAAGTCCTGAAATGGTCTGAACACATGGGCAGGAGGCAGGGCCCTTGCAAGGAGCAGCCGGGATGGGCACCTGCCCCACCTCCCGCCCTGTCAGTGCAAACCCGCAGCAGAAAGGGCCAATGCCCACAGCCCTGAGAGTGCTTGGGACCGGAATCCTGAGTAAGGACCCCCAGCCAGGTGCCACACCAAGAGATGGTGCTTGGATTTTGCAGAATCAAGGCAGCTTAGAGGGCAGGTGCTAGACAGGCCAGGCCCAGCTTAGCACAGCAGAGGCCAGGGGGAGTGTGCCCACAAACCACCCGGGGTAGCCCTGACTGACCATAGCAGCAGCACTGGGAGAGAGCTGGTGACTGCACCAGGAAGTGCCTCCTTGGCACCTTCAGGCATACTGAGGACACATGGAAAGGGCTGGAATCATCCCTGAGCCAAGGCCAAGATGCACGGAAATTTCAGTGTCGATGTAAATTTGATTTTATCTAGAACTATGGACTGTTGAGGCCCCAGATGGAACCTCCAGTCTCTAATCTTTAGGAAGCTGCTTGCCCAGGAAGCTGTTCCTTCCTGTGGGGCTCACAGGGTTTCTGCCCATGAAGGCAGTTTGCCCATAGCCCGTCCTCACCCATCCTCTGAAGGATTCTGTGTTAACTAATATGTTTATCAATCCAAGCCCCACAGTGTAGGGTGATGACTGAGTACAGACTGGAACATGAAATGTTATGAGCTCAGGAATAACCTCCATTACACAAATATCATGGGCTCATACAGCCCTGGGCCACTGTATCAGACCGATCTGATCTGGCATCCCATAAATCAAAGACCTTCCCCTCCAATCGGCTTTTCCTATTGGAGTGCCTGTGCGGGGGCTTTATTTCACAGGTTCCCAGGTTCACCAGAGAATTAAGAGACAGTGATTGATTCTTAACTGGAGCCCATCAACCCCAGTTAAAATTTCATAATATTCACATTAATTAAAGTGCTTCATTATCCATTTCCTTTTGCATAGAGTGAGTTGAGCACCTCCGGGCTTTGGAAAAGCAAATATATTTGAAATGAAGCCCTGATTCATTTCATTTTAACCACCAGAGAAAACCGGTGGCAAAATCCTAAGACAGGGAGTGTTAGAAAGTAGCTGCTGAGGTACATTTCCCAGAATAAAATCACCGGAAGGGGAGCTCGTGCAGCCACGGGAGAGGGGTTGGGGGGAGCTTGTGCAGCCACGAGAGAGGGGTGGGGGGGGAGCTCGTGCAGCCACGGGAGAGGGGTGGGGGGAGCTCGTGCAGCCATGGGAGAGGGGCGGGGGGGGAGCTCGTGCAGCCATGGGAGAGGGGCATGGGGGAGCTCATGCTGCCACTGGAGAAAGGCAGGGGGACAGCTGGGATTTTGAGCCGCAGTTGCTCAGACACAAGAAATGACTCCATGTTTTTTATCCACAGTGATGTGGTAGGAAAGTTCCTAACGCTGGAGGCTGGGTCTGAGAGGCTCCACAGTTCACAAAAGTGCTGCCTGGGCAGCTATGGGTGATGCTGTTCTTCATCTCTCTCTCCTTCCCTGGAGACCCCCCACACTGAGAGCCTGACACCCCATGTGGTTTCAACTCCTATAAGAAGGCTTTCCTCCTGAAATCCCTATGAGGTAGACGTGATTATTATTCCTATTTTACTGCAGATAATTCTAAGATTTAAAGGGTTAGAAAAATTCTGCCGAACACTGCAGCATCTGCTTCTACCTACATGAACTCTATGGCATTGAAACAGAGAAAAAGGACCAGAAACAGACAGAGGTTAGGGATTGCTGCAGTTACCCTGAGAACTTAATTAACCTAAGTTATGCATGTAGAGTGTGGGAGATACAGGTTATTTTCAAATGCAGAATAATCATGCATTTTAAGGGAACACAAAATACTTACCAAGATACACTATTCTAGAACATATCAGAATTCATTAATAAATGTGATAGAATTCAAATTATATAGTATATATTCCGTAACCAGCATATAATTAAGTTAGAAACCAATAACAGAAAAAAAATGTCTGGAAATAGAGATATTGAGGAAGACTGAAATAGCAGGAGAGATACACCCATGTTCATAAATCAGGAGATTCCATTTTGTTAAAATAACAGTTTTTTCCACATTGATCTCAAACCAAAACTTTATTTTTTGGGGACAATTTAAAAATTTAATTCTGAAATTAAATGGAAATGAAAAAGATTTTAAATGGGCAAAAACAAAACAAAACAAAAAAAGTTGGAATACCTACAGTTTGGTTTCAGAATTTATAATAAAGTTACAGTAATTTAGACAGTGTTATAATTGCACCAAAAAAAAACAGGTATATAAATAAAACAGACGATTCTGAAACAAACTTGCTTGCATGAGCTCAAATGAGATTTCTTCAAAGGATAAGACTTTTACCAAATCATGATGAAACACTTGCACAACCACCTGCAAAGCATAGACCTTAATCCCTACCTCACACCTCATACAAAAGGACCTTGACATTGAAAAGCTAAAGCTTTAAAACTTTTTTAAGATAACAACCATCATTCCCGGCAAACTGAAACAAGAACAGAAAACCAAACACTGCATGTTCTCACTCATAAGTGGGTGTTGAACAATGAGAACACACGGACACAGGGAGGGGAACATCACACACTGGGGCCTGTTGGGGGTTGGGGGGGGATAGGGGAGGGATAGCAGTGGGTGGAGGGATTAGGGAAGGATAACATTAGGAGAAATACCGAATGTAAGTGATGGGGGAATGGATGCAGCAAGCCACCATGGCATGTGTATACCTATGTAACAATCCTGCACAATCTGCACATGTACACCAGAACTTAAAGTATACTAAAAAAAAAAAAAACTTAGTATTTATGTTTCACAAATATTTCTTCAATGCTTTCACAAAAAAGAAGATACAAGAAAAATCAGTAAATTGAACTTACCAAAATTTTAAAAATTGCTCTTCAAAACTTATAAAAATCAAAATTCAAGCCACAAATTGGGAGAAAAAGATTTGCAAAACATGTGCTTGATAAAGGATCTATATCTAGAACATACAATCAACCCATAGGTCAAGAGTAAGCAGATACATTCAGAAAGTGGGCAAAATATCTAAACAGACATAAAGTAGGTATTTGGCCATCACATAAGCACAGGGACAGAAACACATCACAAGTCACTAGATGAACTGACGATGACACCACAGCAAGACACCGTCCCATCGCTACGAGATGACTGAATTTAATGACCCACCAACATTTGTCAAAGATGCAGAGTGAATGAAACTCTCAATCATCCAGTGGGAAAGGGAAATGTCAAACCGCTGTAGAAGACAATTTGAAGCTTTTTAAAGAGTTATACCTACACCTGCCATTATAGATCCAGCATGACCAAAGACCAGTGGGTCTGAACATCAGGGAATTCCCTATTAAAACGCAGCTTCCAACCTCCCAAAAGGAAGGCAAACTCTGGGGTTGTTGTCACTTATGACTCTGCTTTGTAACAAAGACAACTTGCTTGAGTGCCCAAGGAAACACTAGATTCCAAGTGTCCTCGTGCTGGTTGGGCACGAGACGTCCAGAAAAGGAATTCACCTGTAGAGGAACGGAAAGAGGAGTGTGTGCTGCCCCTGCCACCCTCATGGGCTCATTTCCAGCCAGGTTAGCAGGTCCCGCCCTTGTCTCCCTCTCCACAGCCCACAAGGCACCAGCTCTGCTGCAGTGACCACCGCCCTGCCCACAGGCAGCTCCTCTCTCTGTGTGACTTGGACGCTGTCTTAGAGCTCCTGGAATCTCCGAGCCCCATGGATAGTATAGTCATTATATTTAGATATATGCACGCCGTAGATCTAAATATGATGATTAACATAAATACACAAAAACTTGAACATGAATATTCATAACAACCAAATAATAGTAATAACCCAAATGTCAACCGTCAAGTGAACAGAGAATAAGCTACGGTGTATTCATACACTAAAATACTACTCAGCAGTAAAAAGTTACCCGCTATTGAAACATGTGACACCATGAGGGAAATGTCAAAAGAATTACGTGGAGTTAAAATGAAAGAGCCAGGACCAAAGAGCATGTTCTGTAGAGATTTCCACTTTTATAAAATGCTAGAAACTGCAAACTAATCTGTTGCGACTGAAAGCAGGCAGTGACTGCCCGGGAGCCCGAGGGACGGGGTGGGGAGGAGAGGGGATTAGGAAAGGAAGTGGAGGTGAGGAGCAAGTTCACTACTGATGCGGTGATTTCACCACAGGTCAAAACTCATGAGACCGTGACTTCACATATGTGCCATTTACTGGATGCATAGGATCGCTCAGTAAAGATGAAAAAAGGAATCTGAAGTTTGAACAAAGCACATGAGTCATTAGGTCTAAAAACACCATTCAGATTTGTCTGGCCAGCAAGCAGAGAAGGATCTGGGTGTCCAGGGATGTCCTGCAGACCCCAGGCTCTAGGACTGGTACCAGGCTGGCATCCTCCCAGCGGCACCTCAGCCTTACCAGGTGCACATCTGCCTCGAGCCAGGGGCTCATAGGGTCCGGGAGCTCTAAGACAGTGGCAAAGCCACACAGAGAGCAGGGCAGCCTTCGGGCAGGGCGGTGTCCACTGCAGCAGAGTCCTTGCTTTCTGGAGTGAGGGGGGAGACAAGGGCAGGACCTGCTGAGCACATTTCAATGGTAGCACCGAAGCCACGCCTATCGCTGACCCTGAGGCTACCCGAAGGAAGGAACTTTTGTAGGCGGGCCTCCCTGCGGTTTCGGTGGGGCCTCTGCTGGCTGCTGGAGATAGAAGCTGCCCCATGATTTCATTGCGAAAGTCCAGAAGGCTGATTCAAAACAAGCACTCAGGTTGCTGAAATGGAGCTTGAACCCGTCCTGTGACCCAGGGTGGTCAAGACAAACTCAGTGCCATTTCTACCTAGTGTCTCTGTGTGGCTTGCCTTACCTCTCAGGATAGCATCCTTCCAGCACCTTCCAGCATGGGACCCTGAGCTGCAAACCACAGAGGAGGGTGGGTCGGCTCACCAGGGCTGCCCTGGAAATCCCCGGGGTCCCCGGGCCACCTGTACTCAGTGCCTGTCGGTGCCCCAATCCTCCTTCCATCCTTTCAGGCTGCACCAGGGCCAGCCCTTCGGCTTCAAGCCCCACATAGGACCACGGCGAGCTGCATCCAGAAATCACCAGCAGTGACCTCGGCTTCGGTCTCCATGGGGGGCCTGTCTAGGCGAGGCAGCCCTCCCTGCATAAGCCAGGCTGAGGCCCCTGTTGGCCTCTGGCCTTCCCTTCCTCTGCCCTGGGCTAGAGACTTCCAACTCCTCGGCCCTCCCCAACCCATAAGAGGGGCTGGCTTGCTGTAGACATCCCCTGTAGTGACAGTGTGCTGTGAGCTCTGCTGCGAGCCGGGGTGCGCCTCCCCCAGCCATGACAGCCCCTCCCCACACCCTCGTCCTTCCCCATCACACTCCCTGCTGCTATTAACCACAGTAAATGGAAGACATGGGATTTCTTTCTTGCCTTCTGTCAGGCCATCTCCCAAGTGTCCTCCTCCTCTAACCAGCTCATCAAGGTGATTTGGGGAACAAAGTAGACAGAGAAATTCAGTCCTGGAATAAGAGGTGGTGATTCACGAGTTGTGAGGAGCTGGGGATTGTTCCTGGTGCTCCGGAGCTTCAGCTGGACCTGTGCTCCGTAACCCTTAACCCTAACCCCTGACTCTGAACCTAACCCCAAATCCTAACCCTAACCCCTAAAACCATAACCCTAACCCTAGCCCCTAACCCCTAGCCCTAACTCCTAAGCCTAGCCCCTAACCCCTAACCCTAACTCCTAACCCTAACCCCTAACCCTTAACCCTAACCCTAGCCCCTAACCCCTAACCCTAACTCCTAACCCAAACCCTAATCCTAACCCTAACCCTGGACAGGTGTTGGCCCCCCAGGGAACCGCCAGGGCAAAGGGTCGAGGGGACATGCGGATCTGCCACAAAGTGCACCCAGCCCATGAGAGGTTCAACATCCACCTGTCCGCTTTCCTGAATGTCCCAAACTCAGGCAAAAGGATGTGGAAAGTGAAGGTTTTGTTTGGCATGTTGGTTGTTTGACAGACCAGCCAAATGCAGCAGTGCGGAGGGGAAGAGCAGAGCACGGAGCAGGACCTGCAGCTGGCGAGGCACCGTCGGCTGCGAAGCCCACCACCTCCAGACCAGCCCGCGCTCGGAGTTTTTAACAGTTCCCCAATTCTCAGAGACAGACTCAAGTTGAGAATTTTCTTCCCACTTTTCCATTTATTCCTATAAAATAACTTCCCTCTTGTTCAAACAAGAGGGCAAAGGTGAGGACAGGCGGCCGACGTGGGCGGAAGAAATCTCTTTCCATTCTGCACCTTCCAAACTCTTGATCCCGGAAGCAGTTTCGCTCTGGCCAGTCTTGAGGATTACGTGTCAAACGTGAACAGTGTCCCGTGGTGAAGAGTTGATATGGAGTCGTGGTGAGAAATCCCACTCTTATTTTAGGGAGTGCGTTTCCCCACGCAGACGGGAGCGGCTCTCTGTTTCTATGCATTGGTGAAACTGAATTCTGTTCATGCCGGCTTGGACTGTTTTATGACTTCAGCTGATGATGCCAACCATTAGGGAGCTCCAAGATGAACAGAGACAGTCCTTGGCCAGAAAACAGTGTTCCGCTTGGAGGACAGTGAAGAGGAGGAAGCGGGGCGGGGAACGGGAAATGCTGACCGGGAAATGATGACTACCGTTTGTCTCCCAGGAAGAGAGACGCTGGTCCAGTCGTGCACGGGCTTAACCGCAGTCAACTATGGCATCTGCACCTTCACAGGGGCCACTTTACAAGTCTTTCTACCCTTACAGATCCACGAAGAACAGCAGGGGCTGCAGCAGGGCGGGAAACTGACAGAGAGCCCAAACACAGGGTCCGTGGGCTTCCCACCACCAGCAGCCTGCCTGTGGGCCACCCAGGGCACAGATATCCCAGCAGCCTCCCTGTGGGCCACCCAGGGCACAGATATCCCAGCAGCCTCCCTGTGGGCCACCCAGGTCACAGATATCTCATCAGCCTCCCCGCAGGCCGACCCAGGGCACACATATCCCAGCAGCCTCCCCGCGGGCCCACCCAGGGCACAGATATCCCAGCAGCCTC
>NW_016107500.1:5563297-5570176 GCF_001604975.1 Cebus imitator
GGGCCCACCCAGGGCACAGATATCCCAGCAGCCTCCCCGTGGGCCCACCCAGGGCACAGATATCCCAGCACTGAGGCTACTCCCGCAATCCATTGCTTAACTCCTGAAGCCTGTCTTAGAAGGACAGGGCTGCGACTTCAGCTCTGCCCCCAAGTCAAAGCTAAAGCAAGAAAACTGAGTCTCAGGCCGGTTCATGCTGAATCCACCAAGACCCAGTTCACTCCCCCCCAGTGCCGACTCACCCTCTGTTTGCAAAGAAGAAGCTCAAACACAGCCATCACGAGACAAGTCATCAAAGACAAACAACAAGCAAACAGTCAAGTCACAAGGTCAGGCTCTTTGCCACTGGTGTTTGAAGAGCAGCATGTTCAGTGTAAGGAAGAGGCCAGGGGCACAGGAGGTGTTTCTCGGAGCTCAGGTGGGGCCCTGGACACCCCTAAATATTGACAGGGCACTGGGTCAGGGGACCTCTGTGGCTCCCAAAGTTACAGGTGCCCACATTTCCAGGCAGCATTTGAGGAGCAAGGGGGAGCTGCCCGTGATGTCTCAGGAGTGGCAACACCCTCCCCACCTGCTCCCCAGAGACAAATCCCAGGTTCTGGATTAAAAATGCCAGGGGTCTTACTCCTGGTCCCACTGTGAGTCCTCCCAGGTCCCAGGCCCCTCCTCACCCACCTACTTGACCAGAGCCACTTCCATCTCCTGCTTCTGTGCCCTGGATGGCTCAGAAACCCCAGCTCCATCATCACCACAACTTGGGAAAAATGCTCAGTGTTATTTCAAATCGTAACTATCCTAAGTTTATAAATTCATAGCATGCATTTATAGCATGTCATACGTAATATCAATGTATACACACCTAAATACGTATACACTTATAACATAAAAATGTCAAGTTTATCTCCGTGTGTGGCTGAAAGGATTGCTGCGGCCTGCATTAACTAAAGCAGAGTGATCATAAAGTGGAAGAAAAGGCAGTTTTTGCAAAAATAAAGCAACTAAATAATAAAGAGAAAAGGTGGTGACCGCAAGCCAAGGCCGCCTGGAGCCCTGGATGCTGGAACAGGCAGGAAGGAGGCACCCTAAGACAACACAGCAAATATAACAAAAGCTTTTTTTAGGAAGTAAATGTAATTGAGCACACAACTTTTCTGTACTGGTGAGAAATTCCTTCCACAAGTCACAGGAAACCTGATCACTAAGCCACTAGTCCTTCGGGTATCGTGAAGCCCGTGGGTGGGCACCCACACCAGCTCTCTCATGTTTACCATCCACCCTTCACCTGTGTTGACTTTTATCTTTGTGCTCTTGGTCTCATGGTCACCAAACAGCTGCCACTTCTCCAGGCATCACATCCTTGGGAGGATGGGAAGAGGAAGGGCTTTCCCGGCTCACCTGCTCCCCTATCTCTCCTTAGGAGCCTGCAGCACATTTGTCTTGGATGTCAGAGTCCAGCTCAGACCGGCCACTGCTTGCAGAGAGGGAGGCTGAGAAGCCAGGACATGACCTGATCCAACCAGGTTATATTGGCTTAAGCTGGGCACGGGCCGCCTTGAGCAACAATGGGTCTTGTTTGCAAGGCAGAAGGCACGTGACAGCCTAGGTTCACCCCTGAGCATTCTAAAAGCCACGGTAAAAGGGGAAATTCAACTTCGACCAGAAGAAGCAAAATACTAGGAGGCCCTTGTCACATGGGTCTCCCGGGAGGAGGCCCGGCCAGGGTGCTGGCGGCTTTGCTTTGGCAGCTGCATCAGCAGGAGGGGCTGCACTCAGCACCATGGGCAGGTGGGCAGGGCCGCTCCACATAGGCCATCCTCTGTCCTCCCGGGCCCCTTCTCCCCTGGCCACCATGACCTTCAATCCACCTGGCCCATTCCCCACCAGCTGGGCCCCAGTGGGCACCCTGCCCACTCTGGGATTGTGGCATCCTCTGGATTCCAGTTCTCTCCGTGGTGTCTCCATGTTCCTGACGCTCCACAGACAGGTCCTCTGGAAGTCACAGCCTTGTGCCACACACGAGGTCCTGCTGGGGAAGGGCAGGCCTCATCTTCCCAGGATTGGGAGCTTCCCTCCAGGAAGCCACTCAGAGCTGGAGTCAGGGAGACATATGGGCTGGAGGTCAGCAACGTGGTGGGCACACAATACCCCCTGCGGTGCCAGGGCCTAGGGCGGTTGACACCAGGACAAGGCAGAGCCCACCTTCTTTCCTGTGTTTGCCGCACCCAGCAGCCCCTGGTCTGTAGAAGATGCTGGAGAGGTGCCCAACCAGAAGCCTGTGCCTGCAGGTGACACCAGGGCTGTCGCGCACTGGATAGTGGCCCCAGAAGACACGCCGGTGTCTAAACTCCAGGAACGTGTGGGCGTGGCTGTGCTTGGATAAAAGGTCTTTGCAGAATAAGTTTCGGATTTTGAGTTGAGGAGGCCTTCCTGGATTATCCGTGCAGGCCCTAAGTCCAATGACAAGTGTCCTTACAGGAGGCAGAGGAGGAGAGAGAGACAGAGGACAGCCGGCCGCTTGAAGACACAGGCAGAGGCTGGAGCAATGTGGCCACAACCCAGGACGCCTGGAGCCCCAGATGCTGGAACAGGCAGGAAGGGGCCACCCCTAAGACTTGGCAGGGACTGCGGGCTGGATGTCCTCTGGATTTCAGACCTCTGGTCTCCAGCCCCAGAAGAAAATATGCTTCTGCTGCTCTAAGCCAGTTCGTGGTCATTTCTTCTGGCAGTGCAGAACACACAGAGGGTGTGGAGACCAGGAGGCTTCGAAGAGACAGACACTGGGCGGAGGGCAGAACCCAGTGCTGGGGGACGCAGCCTGAGCCAGGCCAGAAAGACCACGAAGACAGGAGGCCAGCTCCGTGCCCAGACAGGAGGAGCGGCATGCTCTCAGACCGCCTCGGCAGCCTCGCCGCCTCTGCAAATCCGCACAACCTTTCTGGGCCCTGGTCTCCAACTGCAGAAAGGGACAAGGACCCTGCTTGCCTCATGGACACGCCGTGCAGGTTAAATAAACTCGTAAACATCCATCACTTAGGAGCCTTATGTAGAAATGCTGTCATGATTTTCCCTTAATTTCTTAATGTAGCCCAAGCTGACCCTTTGGATGGAGGGGACTATGAAAGGGCCTCCTGTGAGTGACTGTGAAGTGACCACATCTGATCTGAGGTGCGTCCTGATCACGACTTCAATGGAAACAGAGTGGACCCCGCCCTGGGTCTGACGCTCTGGTTGGGCCGCCTGCCGTGGGCTCCCTAGGCTTCCATCCCTGCAGTGTTCTTGTGAAGTCTCTTTCGTCCTCTCTTCACCCCGAGAGCTCGGGGTGGCAGCCTGCTGGCATTTTTCCCAGGGGCATCTCGAGCGGAGAGGATGTGTGCCCGGGCTGCAGAGCTGAAGGGAATCTGAACACGGAAAATCTGACTTGTAGCGAGAACTCGAGCTCTTGAAAACACCATTTTCTTTCATTTGACCAGAGGGACACCGTCTCTTGGTCCAGACTTCAAGGAGGAGGCCGAGGGAGATGCTCTCTGCCCTCCCCTCTGGGACCACGCTGCTGTGAAGGCAGGGGTGAGGCCACGTGGAGTCCCTGGTCCGGGAGGTGGACGCTGCCCTCTGACCCCTGAGGCGTCTGCTGGCCGGTGTGGACACGCTTCCTCCCGCGTGCTGGGAACTTGGTCTTCAAAGGAAACAGAAAATGTATTGTGAGTTGTAACCATCACGGACAGGCCCGTTTACAGGGGACGTGCAG
This sequence comes from Cebus imitator, assembly GCF_001604975.1. Classification (NCBI taxonomy): domain Eukaryota; kingdom Metazoa; phylum Chordata; class Mammalia; order Primates; family Cebidae; genus Cebus; species Cebus imitator. The sequence goes on from NW_016107500.1 coordinate 5,567,043, forward strand.
CCGCTCCTGGAAGGGGGACTGTGAATGATTTCCCGATGCCTCTGTGGTTTCACAGCCTCCTGAGGCCCCAAGAGCAGCCACAACATGCGACAGAGTCTAGTTCCTGGCACACGGCCCCAAGCCTCAGACCGTCCCGCAAACACGTGACTTGCATCCTGGAATTGACAATAAAACACTGGCTTCGCGGTGACTCACGCCTGTAATCCCAGCACTTTGGGAGGCCGAGGAGGGTAGATCACGAGGTCAAGAGATCGAGACCATCCTGGTCAACACGGTGAAACCCCGTCTCTACTAAAAATACAAAAAATTAGCTGGGCATGGTGGCGCGTGCCTGTAATCCCAGCTACTCAGGAGGCTGAGGCAGGAGAATTGCCTGAACCCAGGAGGCAGAGGTTGCGGTGAGCCGAGATCGCGCCATTGCACTCCAGCCTGGGCAACAAGAGCGAAACTCCGTCTCAAAAAAAAAAAAAAAAAAAAAACACTGGCTTCACAAGCGACTATTAAAACACTGTTAGGTAAGGAAGGTGTGAGCAGGTGGTTAATAAAATCAGAGCAAAGCAGCATCGCCACGTGCCGGCGGCCTGGCCTCCTGTAGAAGGACGCGCCACCCTCCCGTGGCTGCCACCAGCTCCCCTCCAAGCTGCGCTCAGCCTCGTTCTCATGGAGCTTGCAGGAAACGCCACCTTCTCTCTTTGGTTGGAGTTTGTAAATTAAAACCTCAAGGTCGGTGTCCCAGCTTCACTCTGCATTTTCTGAGCCTCCCAGTAAACAGGGAACCCAGGGCTGTGGAGTGGGGGCCAGGAGTCTTCTGTAAAGAGGCCCCCCGCAGTCACTGATGGGAGAGCGCTGTGATCCTGGCTTCGGCTTTGCCACTCCATGCTTTCCAAAATCTCTCCCACCCTGGCGGTGACCATAGCTCCCGTGTGTGGATGTGTGTGATTTGCATGTGCTGGCCGCTCACTGGCTTGCTTGGATGTGGTTCAGTGGTGCCATCAGCTCTGGGCAGTGTGACCTTACGCTGCTCTCACTCTCTCCCCATCCCGTAGAAGAGAATAAGTGTGCACACGCCTGGCACAGTCAGGTTTTCTGGCATTCTGCTGGTCAAGCGAAGCCTGGTTCTGAGCCCGGGCCTGAGTCAGGCAGTGCGAGGCACTAAAACCAGGAGGAAAGAGCCCAACGACCTTTAAAGCAACCACCTCTTGGAGAACGGTGGCCCTGAAGCCTCCTCTCCTCGGTGAGGCTCTGAGTTCTCAAGGAGCGGAGACCTGCAGGGACAGAAGTCAAGCCATGGACCCCAGGAACGCGCTGGGTTCATTGCAAGTATTTCTGTTTCCACGTCAACATGTTGCAATGCTGGACAGGGGCCTGGTGCCACACTGTCACCTCTCCCCTCCAGGGGAGGCTGTGGGTCTTGCCGCATGTGGCTGGGAAGGGCGTCGGGCCCTGAGGAAGCCCCTCCCACACCCTTGGCTCTGTGCCTCCCTGGCTGGGCACCAAGGCGTGAGCATGAACTGGTCGGGTTTGCAGGCCTCCAGGACACCTGGGAAATGCCCTCTGTAGCCGGACATGTGGGCGCCTTTCTGCCATGGGCTTGCCTGCAAGTCCATTCCACAGCCCCTTCTTGTGCTGCTCAGACACCCCCAGCCAGGGCAGGCGCGCTGGTCAGTGAGAGTCAATAGGCACAGCAGGGGATGCCACCCCAGGTCCCTGGGTGGTGCAGGCCCCTGTCCAGTCGGTGTGCAGAGCTGTCAGCCCAAGGAGCTGGGTCTGCTGCATCCACATGGCTCATGGAAGCAGAAGGCACAGCCACGTCCGGGTGCTGGGTGCTGGGACCACGCACCGGAGCTCCTCACCCAGACCCAGGCTCAGAGCCTGGCAGCACGGAAAGCCTGAAGGCTGAGCTGGACTGTGGCTGAGAAAGAGGCTGGGAACCAGGGGCTGCCGCACAGGACACAGAGCCCCAACAGGAGGTCAGAGGGGCTTGCGCCAGAGAGCACCCCACAGGCCCAGGCAGCCCAGCAGACCCGTGGGGTTCCCAGGGCTCCCTCAGCGCCAGGGCGAGTTGCCTCCTTCATCCGAAGGCTTTCAAATGGCTGGCCCCTGGGCGGCAGCAAGGGAGGCAGGGCAGGCAGGAGGACAGAGGAATGGAGACGCCCAGTATGACCCCCGCAGCCGGCAGCCTTCCCCAGCGGTCACGCCCAGCCCGCCACCTCTTCTGGGCTCCCAGCTACCCCTCAGGCCAGAACCCCGCTCCTCCCGCACCTCCGTGTGGCCACCACCCACCCTGCGGGTGTCACATGACCTGGGATACCCCTTTCTCCATGAGCCCTTGTATTTTAAGAAGGAATTTGGGATTCTAAAAATATCCCTGGGCCTTAAGAAATAAAGAAATAGGCTGGGCGCGGTGGCTCATGCCTGTAATCCCAGAACTTTGGAAGGCCAAGGCCAGTGGATCACCTCAGGTCAGGAGTTTGAGACCACCTTGGCCAACATGGTGAAACCCCATCTCTATTAAAAATAAAAACACGTGCCAAGTGAAGTGGCGGGTGCCTGTAATCCCAGTCACTCTGGAGGCTGAGGCAGAAGAATCATTTGAACCCGGGAGGCGGAGGTCGCAGGGAGCCAAGATCATGCCACTGTGCTCCAGCCTGGTGACAGAGCAAGACTCCCTAAAAAGAAAGAAAGAGAGAGAGAGAGAGAGAGGAAGGAGGGAGGGAGGGAAAGAAAGAAAAAGAGAGAAAGAGGAAGAAAGGAAGGGAGGGAGGGAGGGAGGGAGGAAGGAAGGAAGGAAAGAAATACCTGCTGCCATCCTTCGGGAACTGCAGATGGTCTGGGCAGGAGGGTGGGAGTGTGGGGCCAGGGGGCAGCCTCTGATGATGTATCCTGGGTGCCTGAGGCTGGGTCCCCATGGAGCCAGAGGCTGTGGGATGGGACAAGGACTCCGGAATGGTGCGGACGTCTTGGAGCAGGATGGTGGACGTCTCGGAGCAGGACGGTGGACGCCTCGGAGCAGGACGGTGGACGTCTCGGAGCAGGACGGTGGACGTCATGGAGCAGGACAGTGGATGCCTCGGAGCAGGACGGTGGACGCCTCGGAGCAGGACGGTGGACGCCTCGGAGCAGGACGGTGGACG
>NW_016107500.1:5570836-5583738 GCF_001604975.1 Cebus imitator
CGGTGGACGTCTCGGAGCAGGACGGTGGACGCCTCGGAGCAGGACGGTGGACGTCTCGGAGCAGGACGGTGGACGTCATGGAGCAGGACGGTGGACGCCTCGGAGCAGGACGGTGGACATGTTGGAGCAGGACGGTGGACGTCTTGGAGCAGGATGGTGGGTGTGTTGGAGCAGGACGGTGGACGCCTTGGAGCAGGACGGTGGACGCCTCGGAGCAGGACGGTGGACGCCTCGGAGCAGGACGGTGGACGTCATGGAGCAGGACGGTGGGCGCCTCGGAGCAGGATGGTGGACGTCTCGGAGCAGGATGGTGGACGTGTTGGAGCAGGACGGTGGACGTCTTGGAGCAGAATGGTGGACGTGTTGGAGCAGGATGGTAGACGTGTTGGAGCAGGACGGTGGACGTCTTGGAGCAGAATGGTGGACGTGTTGGAGCAGGATGGTGGACGTCTTGGAGCAGGATGGTGGACGTGTTGGAGCAGGATGGTGGACGTCTTGGAGCAGGATGGTGGATGTCTTGGCGGACTTCCTCTCTCCAGGGATGTAACACTGCTCCTGAGGTCACTGCTGGACAGTGGACGGAGCGTGGTCACCTGGGCCTCCTCTGGAGCTGGGGCTGGTAGAACCTCAGGACCACCAGGGTGTTCACATCTGCACAGTGCCTGCCTTCTGCCAGGCAGAAAAGACAACAAACAGGGCTTGGGGGCCCCTGGCTGGGCCGCCTCCTTCCTACCAGGGCCTGAGTCACTAAGATCACACCCCAGAGTTCAAAGAAGAAAAGTGCGTTCTTGCCTTCAACCAGCTTGGAGCCACTTGGAAAATTCTATGCATGCCTCAGCCCTTATCTCTCTCTCAGCTGTTTGTTAAACGGAGCTGCATAGCTACAAAGGCCTTCTGTAAAGCAGATCATTTCAATCATTCGCTTGAAAACTGTACTTCATTCACATTCAAATTCAGTTATTTGACATAAATTTACCTTTCAATAAATCATACGATGTGTGTGTTACACATCACAGTAAGTATGATTAGGAACTCTGTCAGGCACTGGCAAATCAATCAGCAAGTGATCAAATGATAAATTGGCCATTGATGTTTGACTCACTTTTTAATCCAGAATTCCATCTGCAATACTCAGCGTGTGTTCAGAGGTCCAGGTTCGTCCGCGGCCATCTCGACTCGCTCAGGCAGGACCAGCCCACTCTCCCATTCGAGTCTGAGCGCTGGATTCCAGCTGGATTCCATCGGCTCGTTCCACGGGACACAGAAGAAAGTGGAGAGATTTCCACACTGCTGAGCGCTTACAACCTGTGACATGTCTTGTTTGCTTCCTGTTTCTCGGGGTCTGTGCAATTGCCTCAAATCACAAGTTACCTCAGTATTGCTTTATCTTACAAGAAAAACAGTCAAGAAGAAAGTAACTGGTAATTATCCGTTTAAGTAGTTAAGAAAATTGGTTAACAGACAAAAATATTCTTCCTGAAGGAACTGGAAAGAGATTTCTAATATCTACTGCACTGTTTATAAAATAGCATAAGGGAATGTCAAGAAAAATGAAAGGGGTGATTTCTTAAATCTAATGAGAGAGAGGCCTGGAGAGGGACGAATTCCCCGGCCTGACCATTCCCCTGTCGGGCAGTTGTCCCCAAGCCAGCAGCCTCAGCGGCACCTGGAAACCCACTGGAAATGCAAATTCCAGCGCCTCCGGCCCTGGAGAGCCTGACACTTGTGGAGGGCCTGCAGCAGATCTCCACGTGCACCAGTGTGAGAACCCCCGCCCTGACCGTGGCACATCCATGTCCTCCCACTCCCTGCCAGCCAGCTCCTGGCAGTGTGGCAGGAGGGTGGCGCTCTCCGGTCCCACCATCGGCGTGGTCACCAGGGGTGCCGCCCAGGCCAGCGCTGTCCACACCGTTCCTCCTGAGTGGGCAAGAAGCTGTGAGCCAGGCAGGAGCCCACGAGGACGGGCAGGAGCCCACGAGGACGGGCAGCTTCCTCGGGATCGATGGGCTCTGTGCTGCCACCTGCAAAGCCAGGAGCAGTGAGCACAGTGAAGTAAAAACAAAGCTGGAACTGGAAGCTCTTCACTCAAGGGGCGTCTCCCAACGCCTGTGCCTCAGGCGCCTGGGGACGTGCTCCTGCCTGAAATTCTGATTTTTAGCCTGAAGTCTAGAGGTCTGACACGGAGTGCCGGCTTTGCTGAGGTTCTATGACTGAGCCAAGGACAGGCCACCGATGATGGCGTCAGCCACCCTGGGGACAAGAGAAGGCCCAGGAGCAAACAGAGTCCATCCGAATGCCCTTTTCTTCCAAATTAACCTAGAAATTTAGGCCACTTGTGGTTAACACGTTAATAATACATTGAGAAAATAAACATTAGCCACGTCCTAATTACAAAAATATAAAATAATTAACTGTAAGCAGCGTAAATGTTGCTTTTGAATCTGATGAGTTGATTCCACAGAGGTGAACATGCAGGGATGCAGCATGTAAGGGAGAGGCTGCATCAGGGGGCTGCAGGGGAGGGGCTGAGGGGAGAGGCTGCAGGGGAGAGGCTGCAGGGGAGGGGCTGCAGGGGAGGGGCGGCAGGGGAGGGGCGGCAGGGGAGGGGCTGCGGGAATCTGAACTGCTCTAAACTCAATCCCATCAGTGCGTTCCTGGCACAGAGAAGGATGGCACGGAAATCGCCCACAGCGCCCCTCACCCTGCGTCCTGCATTTGGGTCTGCACCCCACACCCGCCCAGACAGTGGGGCCACATCCTCAGCCAGTCTGCAGGCGCGAGGGCAGCTCAGGCAGGATGGAGCAGAGCGCTGGGGCGGGAGGAGCCGCGCGGCTCAGGGCGCCAGGTTCTGGACCATCCACCGCTCATCGGCGTCAAAGCTCTTTCCACATAATTTAAAGTTTTAAGGGAAAGCAAAGGAAAAAAAAAAGGCATAATAAAATTTTAGAAAATATATCTGTGGAGATTGATGTGAACTTAGGATGGGAGAAATACTTTTAAACATGTCCCCAAATGTGGCAACTCTCCAGAAATCAATTTGGCAGATTTGGCTAAAAATGAAAAGCTAGTGTGTAAAAAAGCAAATGTATTTTAAAACGTCAGTTCACAAATTTAAAAAAATGCTACTGGACATAAATATTAGACAAAACGTCCATCCACGCTGCACATGAGTCCAAAAGTGGAGATTAGATCGGAGTGTGGAAGGGAGCACCCCCTCGCCCACCACAGCAGAGAACTGACGTCCTGGGAGGGCCCCCAGCAGCAGGGCAGCCCCACAGCCGGCCTCTGGGACCATCCAGCCTCCACCTGCAGCCTGGAGCAGGGACCACTTCTTTGAGCCCATCACAAACAAGCTCAAAGCACAACTCCAGAAATACTCATTTCACAAAGTAGGAAGCACAAAAGTCAGAAGCACTGAGTACACCGTCCGAAAACGGAGCCCGAGGAAGAAACAGCCAGGCTCTTCGCTGTGAGAAGGAGGCTCGGGGAAGTCAGGGGAGATCAGATCAAGACTTTTTCCCAATGGGAAAAGTTTAGAAAACATCTACAAAGTAAAAAGTGCTACCTTTTTGTGATAACACATCTGAAAAAACATAGAGAACATATGAGTGTGAGCTTATGGTGATTGCATGGAAAGGTGTCCACACACTACGTTCTCTGTTTTCACCTCTCGTCTGATTTCTGTTGGACAACATCATGGCATTTTTACAGTTATCTTTTTATACTAAAGTTTTACCTACATTTATACTAAAAAAAAAAAAAAATTAAAATGATAGTACAAGAAAAAAAACCTCTCTAGGTTCTATTAAAGTGCTCTATAGAACAAGGATGCCACAGAAAACACGTCTCAGATTCCACAAAGCTCCAGAAACATACCCTGTGGCTTGCGTGAAACAGCCTTCTCCCCCAACCCAGCAGATACTCGTGGGAGAAATGGCACTGAATTTTGTAACCCTGCCCCTTCTATCGTCCAAAGGTGCTCTGTGGATAAAAAGAGATTTTTTTAAAAAAATACCTTGACATATGGAAAAGTGAATGTGGATATTCAGAAATAAAGTGTCATCATGACTCCAAAACTGATAAAATTCACTAGAATGAGCGCCAGGACAGGATTTGTTTTAAGGATTTTGTTCATCCTTATCATCCAGATTCTTGAAGTCTATGGCAGTGACTCTCAGAGACCCTTCCATGGTCTTGGTGCTCCTACGTGGCTTTTAAGCGCGCCTCTTTGGAGAAGAGGCTGGCCCTTGTGTCTGTGGGAGCCTGTGCTCCAGCAGGCCACCTAAATCTTCCTCATGTCAGAACGTCGGCTGGCTATAAATAACCTAGACTTCCATGTGTGTGCAACTCTGTAATTTCTCTTCCTTTTCCCCAGGGCTGAATGCTCCTTCCACAAATAGTAGCAGAGAGCCCTGCGAAGCCCCTTTAAGAGTCCACAGACTGCCAAGACTTCAAGACTGCAGATAAGATGAATAATTTCAGCCACAGTCCTGCCCTGGCATGGTCTCCGATTCGTCAACTCCAGGGCTCCAGAGAAACCCAAGCACAATTGCCAACAGGCTTCATTGAAAAGAAAACATCATTTTTCCTTCCGTCCGTCTCAGGGAAGCCTGGAACTGCCTCTGATAATTAATCCACTGAGAGAAATCAATACTACAACTGGTTGAAGACGAAACAACCCGTAGCAAAATAAACTTGCCAATGATGCTTCAGCAGTTTCTGCGAGCACACACTGCCGGCTGCAGATGTGGAATCTAAATAAATGTTGCTTTCGCTCCAAAAATAATCCCACCCAGAAAGTCAATTACCCCGAACCGTTTTATGTTCTGTGCCGCTTGTGCTATAAATACAGTCTTTGTTCTCCCAATGTGGGCTAGTGGGTTTCCTTTTCCCATTAGAATAGCAAATGAGGCTACAATCTGCCAGGTGGAAGGAGACTGAAAGAGTTTCAGGTGTGAATGATTTGTAACCAATGAAGAAAACGCAGATTCGTCCCATGCGCCTCTTGTAAATCCAGGGTGAGCTTTGGGGATTCCTGTTTGTTTGGTGTTGGCTTAGGGTCTTGATTTTGCCTGTTTAATTTCTCTTTAGAAAGGGAGGTTAAGCCCGCAGCATAAACTAACTTGCAGTTTAGCCCATGGCTCGTGGTAGAGAGTAGTGGCTTCACCAAGCACAGAAATGAGTGCGGGCCAGGCCATTTGTTCCTAAAAAGCAATGGCACATCCAGTGTCCAATGGGCCACAGTTCATGCAGAAATGAAATTTGAGCTAGAATAAGTAAATGCGCCACGGCAGAGCATTACGTTTCCATGAGAAAAGTGTTCTCACGGCAAAGGTGCTGCCTCGCGCACCTGGGTCACCTGTTGGCTAACGCACATGAGGCGGGCTGGGCTGCATGACCTGCTCAGGCAGATGGAAACGGGAGAGGCGACACCTGTGCTGTGCGAGCACCCTGTGCTGGGGGGCACCCCTGTGCTGAGCAGGCACCCCTGTGCTGGGCGGGCACCCCTGTGCTGGGCGGGCACCCCTATGCTGAGCAGGCACCCCTCTGCTGGGGGGGCACCCCTGTGCTAGGCACTTTCACATGTTCTCTTTCTTTACCAATTCTTTCAGCGACTCCTGCAGCAGACCTGCGGTATTTCAGGGATGGAGAGAGACCACCCTGCTCTGAATCCTGGCTTTGCCTCTTGATTGCTGCGCAACTCTGGGCAAGTTGCCTGCCCTCTCTGTGCTTCGATTTCCTCTTCTATGAGAATAGTGCCTCTCTCATGGGGTTGCCATAAGGATTCACGAAGTGTTACACGCAAAGTGGATTTAGGACAGTGTTGGGTATTCCCAGAGCTCGGGAAGTGTCAGTTGTTTCTTTTTCTATTTCTATTTTTTTCTTTTTTCTTTTTTTCTTTTCTTTTCTTTTTTTCTTTTTTTTTTGAAATAGAGCCTTAGTTTCTCAGGCTGGAGTGCAGTGGTGCGATCAGAAGTCACGGCAGTCTCAACCACCTGGGCTCAAGTGATCCTCCTGCCTCAGCCTCTGAGTAGCTGAGACTACTGACACCACAGACAGCTCCCTTTTTTTTTTTTTTTTTCTTTTGAGACAGAGTTTCGCTCTTGTTACCCAGGCTGGAGTGCAATGGCGCGATCTCGGCTCACCGCAACCTCCGCCTCCTGGGTTCAGGCAATTCTCCTGCCTCAGCCTCCTGAGTAGCTGGGATTACAGGCACGCACCACCATGCCCAGCTAATTTTTTGTATTTTTAGTAGAGACGGGGTTTCACCGTGTTGACCAGGATGGTCTCGATCTCTTGACCTCATGATCCACCCGCCTCGGTCTCCCAAAGTGCTGGGATTACAGGCTTTTCTTTTTTAAGTTTTGTAGAGACAGGAGCTCTCTGTGTTACCCAGGCTGGTCTCAAACTCCTGGGCCCAGGCAATCCTCCTGCCTTGGCCTCCCAAAGTGCTGGGATTGCAAGCGTAAGCCACCACATTCAGCCTGTCATTCCTGTGGGTATCCCAGAAGACTCGCTTGAATTTACACAGGGAGGGTGAAGCAAAGAAGAACCTGACCGCGTCATTTAGGCCCCAAACTTCATAAATCCTGTTTCCATTGTTTCCAGAAGCGGACAGAAGAGGAATGAAGGCTTAGGCATGCGCTTGCTCTCAGAGCAGCTCGGTAGGTAGGCGAGGCCTCCTCCTCTTCTGAAAACGGAAGCGACTCTGGAAGCAGCACATATGACTGTTTTTGCCTTCTAATCCGTCTCCTTCCATCTAAAGGAACGATATAAAATTCACTATTTAAATCAAGTTTTCCTTTATAAAATGAATACACTTGTTGAATGAAAAATTGGGATAAGAAAAAGAAAATATAAAGAAAAGGTGTTTTGTGTTGTCATTGAAGAGACAGAAAAACGCCCCCATCATCAGAGACAGCCACTGCAGTGGAAAGTCTCCAGTCGCCTGCATGAACCTGGGAGGTCTTTGTAACTGAAGTAAAGTAAGATGATCACTGGCCTTTGGAGCCACAAATTGAGCCCAATTCTGAAGCCAGTCTGTTCTGTTGGTTTTTAAAACCAGCAGCAGAAAAGCAAAGGGCATCTCTGCTGCGGAGAAGGGAGCCTCATCCTGCAGAGGGACAGTCACTGCAGACACTGCGCTCCACTTTCTCCCTCGGTACCCAAATATATTCACATAAGTAAGTAAGTAAGGGCTTCCCTGAGGTCTCCGCCCGTATGTCTCCCTAGTGTTGTATTCTGTGATGAAGTTTTAACCCACCTCCAAAGCTCTTCCTTCATAAAGTTTCACGTTTGCATTTTGCAAAAGGCAGCAGCTGGAGTCATGCTTAAAAGAAGGTGATGCTAATTATTCACAGATACCCAGAGCTGCAGGATAATCCGTTAGCCACACCTCCTTTCCTTGCAAACGACGTTGGAGGAAGATGCTCAGTATCTCAGAGCCGAGGGCTCCGTTCATTAGAGCTGGGCTCAGAGAGCCTGTCTGGGATTCCTCTCCCTCTTCTCCCTCCTTCCAACACACTGAAGCTTTCCCTGAAGTTCAGAACAGATTGAAATGATTTTGGAGTCTCCCTCTGGGGAGACATGAAAGCTCTTTTCATAGCAGAGGTTGGTTTTCTGCCATGGACCTGTTCCCTGCTCACCTGCAGCCACAGCGCCGGTCATTTATTTAGGAGTCTCAGCAATGCTGGCTCCAATGATAATCATTACCCTGACGAGCATTGTCACCCGGGGGAGAGCATCCCCGGGCATGGCTGACCCTGGGTTCCCACTCCCCGAGGAGGCTTAGCCTCTTTCTCCCTGGTCTTCTTGGGGTGTCCCAGGGAGGAGAGAGCCTGGGAGGAAGACCCGGAGGGGATGACCCTGGGCCTGGAGGATGTGCCTGGAGGATGTGTCCTGTCCCTGCCGCGGTTTTCATTGTGCCAAGTTTGCACCTTCATTTCCAGGGCAGGAGAAAGAAGCTGAGGCCACCAGCACTGTGGCCAGGGCATCAGGTGCAGGAAACTCAGCCGGATGCTCCTCAGACACAGACCAGGGTCTTCCGGGCAGCCCAGCAAAGTCTAGCACGTTGCCCAGATCAGCCGGCGCGGCCTTGGAGAGCCTGCGGGGAGGCGGGGGGAGCCCTGAGGAGGAGCGGGCAGCGCTCTTGGCCTGTCCTCAGCTCCAGCCTCGGTCCCCAAGCTGCCCTGGCTTGGTAAGGCAGGAGTCGCCTCTCTGCACACACCCTGCTCTATGCCCGCACAGTTGCCCACCAGGAGCTTCTGTGGGACCCGAGAGGAACATGGTGGGCACCGGGGGGGAGCAGATCCCGTGGCTGCCAAGAGGTGGCCTGGATGTCGCCCTGAGAGGCTGTTATTCCTGGCTACAAGTGGCCGTCATGTCTCAGTGGCCCTAGTGGCAAGGCACTGGGCTGCCTTGTCCACTTAAAAGATCATTAATCACCACCCCAGTTTATAAATCAAGGAGGCCGGCTCGCCGCACCACAATGAGGTCAGCGCCCAGGAGTCCTTAGCCAGTTCCCAGCCCGGCCGCGCCCTCCTCTCCTTGGCGGCGGCCCATCCATCATCCCACACCCACCGAGGCCGTGAGGCTGACAGGGTGCCCGCCAGCCAGACAATGCCATCCCCCAAGAGCTGGGGGCTCAAGCTCTTTAAAATTTCCAACCAGTTCCTTAGCCTTTTGTGTTAACAAAACCTATTCATTTCAGGATTTGGCAGTTCAAATTATTTCAGACAAGACCCCGAGACAAATGGCTATATGATAGAGTCACACGGCGTGAGCCGCTACAGCAGAGGGGTGGATGACGCTCACGGAGTTGGGGGAGGAGAGGAGCAAGCGAGGCCCCGGACCCGGCTGCGGTCCTGGCCTGGGTCCTCGGCTTCCCCAGGAAGCTCTGGCCCACCGAGGGCTCCTGCGTCTTCCAGAGCCGACGGGGAGGCCCCTAGAACCTTAAATAAAAGTTTCCCCAAACAGTGGAAAATTGTGGAGTCTGTTTTCTGTGATGGGTAAATATGAAGAACTCAGCAAGGAGCTATTTTTCTCCTATATTGCATTGCCTGCTAAGTTGCTTTTACATATTTCAAACACGGTTGTGGGTGTACGTGTGTATATATATATATGTAGCCCCTGCAAAGAGAAAACATAAATTGTCTACTGTCCAGGAGAAAGTGTGGGAGGTGAGCGTAAGTGGAGCCGACAGCTCCCATTTCCCTTGCCCCAGCGGGAGAGTGATGGGCAGGGCTGGAAAATTGTGTTTGAAGCAACATTGTGACGAGAAATGACCTCCGGCCCGCCTGGCGATGAGCACACAGCCAGTGGGACCGTGCTCCCGAGCCACCTCGGGAGAAGCAGGGTGGGTATGCAGGAGGACGGGAGAAGGGGCGGAAGGCCTTTTGTGGGACCTTTGGACTCAGAAGCTAATGAAAACGTTATTGTAAGGAGCGGGTGGAGAGGGTGATAACAGCCGGCCCAGGGCACGGCCCACCCAGATCCTGATTCCAGTTTGTGTCCCCATCTGTCCTGCATGAAGAGCCTGAGCCGCAGGCCCAGGCGGGAGCACCCAGCCACCTGCCAGGGTGGGAGCTCACGCAGAGACTGGGCAGTGGGTCCTGCCAGGGATGTCCCCTCATTGAAGAAGCCATCACGGTGTGACATGAACATTCTTTCCATCTCACGTTGCTGTGAATGACGGGAAACAGCTGGGGCGCATCCGTGAGAAACAGATCAAATGTGGACATGCTTGGCCACTGTCTGGTCTCTGAGAACGCTCTGCGTCCTGGGAGGCAGCAGCGCCAGGGTCTGGGGACCCACTCAAGATGACCACAGCACTGTCCTCACACACAGCGCCTCCTTCCCCCTCTCCTCTTCAGCTAAAAGGAAATACAGTTAAGGACTGTTCCTTATTAATTTTCTTGCTTCACCTTCCTGAAAAAACTGTCGTCCCTGCCCAGGAATATTCACAAGCCAGTCACCCCAACAGGCTCCAACGTGGCTGAATCATTTGCTCTGAGATGTGTGGAGTCCTGGGGCTGCCCCGTGCCTTGTCCACCACGCTGTCCCGTCAGGGGAGGCCTCAGAGCCACAGGAACCAGGACTTCTGTCTTTGAACATGAATTTTTTCTTTTTTGGAGGCGGAGTCTCACTCTTGTTGCTCAGGCTGGAGTGCAATGGCGGGATCTCGACACACTGCCACCTCCGCCTCCCAGGTTCAAGCGATTCGCCTGCCTCAGCCTCCCAAGTAGCTGAGATTATGGGCCACCACACCGGCTGACTTTGTATTTTTTTTTAGTAGAGACAGGGTTTGTCCATGTTGGTCAGGCTGGTCTTAAACTCCCGACCTCAGCTGATCTGCCCACCTCAGCCTCCCAAAATCCTGAGATTACAGGCGTGAGCCACTGCACCCGGCCTGAACATGATGTTTACAAAGTAAATCAACGACTTCTCTGAATCTCTCAGGCAGGACCTTCCTGCTTTTGTGCACAGATTTCAAAATAGCACCTTTCCCCTGAGCAGATCTGGGGTGGAGCAGGATTCTTGGTCATCTCTGTGAGGGAGGTGTCAGCCTGCCCAGCCTCTCCGGGCACGGAGCCCAGCAGCACCATCACGCTCAGACCCGCTCCTTCAGCCAACAAAGATGTGCTCTGAACATCCTAGTTTTAAAGTATGCCTAGCAGCCTTTTAATGAACACAGAGTCATTAAATAATTAAATTAATCCTGCTCCTTTTCGCCTGGAAGGAGGGATAGACTGTGTGCACGGGATCACGCCAGCCAGTCCCCTTCCAACGCCTGCCTGGCCCAGGTGGGTCTTCACCCCTGGGGGGCTCCGCCTTCCCACACCCTCTCCATCAGCAGGAATCCCCTCTCCACTGCAAGCGGCTCTCAGGATAGCACTGGATAGAGTTCATTCACTTGAGACCCCAAATGATTCGAAAACCTGAAAACACGAAATGCTATGCTGCTGTCATTTATCCTTGGCAGATAATAAGAGTTCCCTCTTTGCTCATTAAAGAAATATCTAATTGTGAATGTGAGGCATCCATGATTACATTCATTTTTATTTTTATTCTTTGGCTACATAGTAAATTATCACAATCTGGCAACTTAAAACAACCTGCATTTATTCTCCTGTGGTCTCGTGGGTCCTTTGCCTTGTGGGTCCTCTGCCCCGGGTCACACCAGGCTGCAGGTGAGGTGTCAGCTGGGCTGAGTTTCCATTCAGAGGTCCGAGTGGGGCAAAACCAGCTGGGGCTGTCCTCATGTTCCGTGGCTGCCTACATGTGAGGTCACCTGACACAGCCGCCCACTCGGAGGGGCCCATGGGACTCTCCAGGCTGCTGAGACCCAGTCTTTGTAACAAGACACCATCACAAGAGGGACGTCCTATCCCTGGGGCCGCCCCTACTGGCTGGAGGCAAGTGGCCCATGCTCGGGGAGAAGAGGGACCCTGGAGGCCATGCCGTGGGGCCGCCCAAGGGTCTGTGTGCTGTGGGAATGAGCTCCTTCCACACACCCACTCCCACATAGATTGCAGAAAGCCCTTCTCCAGAGATGGGGTTCAAGAGCCTGCTTTGTCTTCATATCAACAGAGGGAGCCCCTGCCTCCCCCAGGTCCGCAGACTGGACAGTCCGGTCAACCTCGCACAGGACGACCGTCACCACCTCCGTGTCTGACGCGTCCCAGGAAAGATGCTTGCTGGGTCACTCACTCCGTCTCTAGCCGGGGCTGTCAGGGGCAGGAGGCGCCTCCGATGTGCATGTGGGAGATGTTTCCTGAGCAGCTGCTGTGCGGAAAGGGGCCCCTGGGAGCCGGCAGGGATGGAGAACTGAAGACGAGCCTGTCCTCAGGGGCTACTTGCCACAGTCTCCGCTCATCACACCCCACACTGTCACCACGGTCAGCAGCTCCCGGTGCGTGCAGGCGGAATCAGTGTTGGGCAAAGCTGCCCAGCCCCTGGAACCTCATTTTTCTCCCTGGACGGGGGGGTTGACCGTCTCAGAGGCGTGCTCCTGGAGGAGCTGGGGCTGGGTGCAGGTGGAGTGCTGGGCGCAGCAGCGGGCACCCTTGCCGTGAGGGCCTCGCAGCCGGTTCCGCTTTCGGGTGTCATCCAGTGCTGCCCAGCAGCTGCCCGCAGCTGTTAGGAGCCGTGTTCCTCCTTCCCTGTGGCCCACCTGCTGCTGTCTCCCGCCAGGGCAAATCCAGCCCATCAGATGGCAAGCCAGCCTTGTCCTCCATGCCCGTAGCTCCCTGCACAAGGCTCCTCCTCTCAGGTAGCTGGAGAATGTGAGGCAGCCACTGTGTCCCAGCCTGACAGATTCCTGCTCTGGGCATGTCCCCTCTGCCTGACCCCACATAGCCAGAGCCCTCAGCTGGCTGCATAGACAGCAGTCTCCATGTTGGATCATGTTAGGTTGTGGAGGGCATCGTGACCCTGTTGGCCATGCTCTGGGGCAGTTCAGTTTCTCTCCTCACCCCCCACGTCCAGGTGGCCTTTGGGTCCTTCCAGCTTCTCCCAGAGATCCATTTGTGTACACACGGTGAGTGTGAGCGTGCGTATCCCACACACTGAGGAGGTGCATGGGGGGTGCATATCCATGGCTGAGTATGTGGCAGGGAGCATGCATGAGCCTGTGAGCATGACTGTGGGAGCCCTTTGTTTATTTAAAACATATGGAGACAGGGTCTCGCCATGCTGCCCAGGCTGGCCTCAAACTCCTGGGCTCAAGTGATCCTCCCTCCTGAGCCTCCCAACGTCCTGAAACTACAGGCATGATCCACAGACCCTAGCCATGAGCAGGTGTGTAGGCAATGTGTGTGCATGAGCCTGCATGGCTGTGTGAGTGGATGTGTGTGTGGGTGTGTGAGCGAGAGTGTGAGTGGGTACGGGTGTGTGAGAGCATG
>NW_016107500.1:5584750-5595898 GCF_001604975.1 Cebus imitator
TGTGCAGAGCCAGGAGAAGGTGCTCCTCCCCACGTGACTCTCCCGCTTGGTCCACGGGCTCACAGGCTCACAGTGCTCCTGGATCCAACAAGAACAAGCGAGGGGCTGGGCACATCGTGTTCCAAGTAGGGAGTGGGTGTCTCCAATTTTACGAATGAGAAATACACACTGAGCACGGCGTCGTGATCTGCTAAGCGGAGCTCCAGCTGGAAGCTGCAGAGTGTGTTGGAAACTTGTTGAAACGCGCATTCCAGGCCGGACTCAGGCCCTTCTGTCTCAGGGAGGCCCTGGGCTGGGGCCCAGGACCCTGGCTCAGCTTCTAGGGGGCTTCCGGTGCACGCTCAGCTCTGAGCCCACTGGCTCTACCCTCAGACCAGGCTCGTGCAGCTCCAGATCTCAGCTGGCGTCGCACGCGTGTGACATGCACACTCACACATGCACATACAGATGTGGGCACATGTTCAGGACAAGCAAGCCCCTGCAGGAGCTGTCACCGTTCACATCAACCGCCATCAGACTGCGTGTCCAAAACGTGTCCTTACATTTTCACCTTCACTGGGGTTTAGTGTTTCTTATGGTATTAGAAAACTATTTAGTATACTTTCATGAAAAACTGTAGACCTAGGAGAAGCCATTATACACAGAGTGTGAATTATGAAATTATAAAATCAGTTTTCTGGGAACATTTAATTAGGGACAGAATGGGAGTTGCAGCATCTCTATCTGTAAGTTAGAAAAAGAAAACAGAAACATGCATTTACACTCCTTCGGTTTCACAAAAATAGTGGGCACTTAAACCCATTAAATTGTTCATTCATCAGGAAAATGGCCTTTACTTGTGGTGATTCAGGAAGACAAAGTCAGGATGCAGTGGCCTGTCCCGCAGGCCTGGAACAGCAGGAAACTCCCACCTGCTCACGCCCGGCGTGTGTGGGCCTGGTTCTTCCCGGCCCAGGGGCTCCTGCTTCTGTCCTGGGCCCAAGCGTAGATGCCTTCTCTCCAGCCTGGTCCCGGATCCCTGATCCCAACGGGTCCTCAGGCCCCGAGCTGATATTTCTTCCATGATGTTGTGTGCGTCACAAATGACTGAAAGTGTAAACTCGGGTCTCGCCATCGGTGGGTTTCACACTGAAAACAGGAGCATGAAAAGCAGACGTGAACTCAGCGCAGCAGAAATACGTGTGGACAGGGGCTGAGGCCACTTATAAAGAAGTGTAGTGTCACTAAAGTTGGTATACAACCCCCCACTGCTAAATTTGACTGGCTTTAAAAAAAAAAAAGTGTCTAGGACTTCTGTGAAACCAGTAATTAGAGACGATGCTAAAATACAAGCCAGTGAACCAGAGAGCAGGCAGGAAAGGCGGCTGTGGGGTCCTCAGGCCAGGCTGTCAGTGCCAGACTCTGAGTGCTGCCCAGGGAATGCCTGGCCCTGGGTGCAGGGCAGAGGTGTCCTGGTGGGGCTCAGGGCCCCAAACAGCAGCAGGCAGATGAAGAGGACATGACCAGTGGGAGAGGGGGCTGGCGCGAGACGAGGAAGGCCCCTTTGAAGAGATGTCAGGGCGGCTCTTTGGCAGGTGTGGGTGACAGGAGGGTGGGCAGGGACGTGCCAGGTGCAGGACCAGGCCCAGAGGTGCGCAGGGCAGGCGGGAGGGCTGGTAGGCAGAGGGAGTGTGGAGGCTCTTCCTAACTGTAAGGGAAATCTGCTGGAGGGTTTGCACGGTGCATGGGTAGGGGAGCACATGCTAAGTAAACCGTCGCCTGACCGCTGTGCAGGAAGTGGACGGCCGGAGGCTGTCTCCGGGGTCTTGCAGGTGTGGAAGTCCCTGTCCCTCAGGGGAGCACAGTGAGGGGAGAGAGACAGTGTCCAGTGCGCTGTGCAGGTGGCACCAGTGAATGGCAGGGGGGATGAGGAGCAAGAGGAGCTCTGTGGAGCAGGTGCTCCTTACACTGAGTATCCTCCTGGGTGCAGAGCTGTCCTGCAGGGCAGAGCCCAGGGACCAAGACAGCAAGCATGGTAGAGCCGTCACTATCCCAGCATCGGGAGAAAGATGGAAGCGCGGCTCTAATGGCACCCTGGGTTTTAAAGACAAAACTGTTAAATTATTCAGGGCTCATCTGAAATGCCTGGCCATGTGACCCAGCTCTGGGAGTGTTTTGGGGATCAGCACCCGGCCTGGGTTCCTTGTCAGTGAATTCACAGTCACAGAGGTGAGGTCTTGGAGGCATGGAAAGGCACCCAGGTGGGTCCCTAGAACCGACAGATTCCACCTTCACGGCCCCCCAGTGCTCTGCACTTCCTAAGCTGCTGAGGCCCAAACCCCTGCCCAGAAAGCAGCCAACACTGTAGATGGAGAAGATGCAGTGGGCCAGCTACGTGGACCCCTGCTCCCAGACAAGGCCTCGCCCTTCCCGAGCACCATCTCACCACTGTGCTCAGCCTTTGTCCGCTCGGAGCCCCTCAAGTCGTCTTTGAAGTGGAGATCATTCCCATGTTAGAGATGAGGAAACAGATCAGCCGAACGCCTGCCCTGGATACAGAGCAAGAATGCGGCAAGGCCAGAGGGACAGGAGAGTTACCACTCCCATAGAGGGATGGAAGAGTTACCACTCCTGTAGATCATAGAGCCCTAGACCAAGAAAACACCTTGTACCAAAAATGCAAAAGCAAACCAAGTTCAGTGAATGGCTGATGTCAATTTGAAATACAAAATCAATAATTGTCCTATGTAAAAAGAGGGAGCATTTAGAACTACAAAGGAAGAAGCAATTTAGTTCACAAAAAAATAGATAAAATATCTCTTAAAAAGCTTAAGAAAATACAGGACAATATGTTTTTCAAATTAAAGCATTACGGATGGATGAGTGGGTGGATGGACAGGTGGTTGGATGAGTGGATGGATGGGTGGATGAATGGAGGGACAAGTGGATGATGGATTGTAGGGTGAAGGGGGGTGGGTGGATGCATGGATGAATGGATGGGTGGATGGATGGGTGGACTAGAGGGTAGATGAAGGGGTGGGTGGGTGGATGGATGGGTGGGTGGGTGGACAGATAGGTGGGTGGATAAATGGGTGAATGCGTGGCTGAATGGATGAGTGGACAGATGGGTGAGAGGTGGGTGGACTGCTAAATGGACAGATGAATGGATAAGTGGGTGAATGGGTTGAATGGGTGAATGGGTGGAATGGGTGGATGAGTGAATGAGTGTGTGGGTGGATGGAGGGATGGGTGGATAAGTGGATGAGTGAATGGGTGAGTGGGTGGATGAATGGGTGAATTGGGTGGATGGGTGAATGGATGAATAGGTAGGTGGGTGAGTGGGTTGGTGGGCAGATGAATGAATGGGTAGGTAAGTGGATAGGTGAATGGGTGGGTGGGTGGTTGGATGAATGAGTGAGTGGATGGATGAATGGGTGGTGGGTGAATGAATGAATGGGTGGGTGGGTGAGTGGATGGATGAATAGGTAGGTGGGTGAGTGGGTTGGTGGGCAGATGAATGAATGGGTAAGTAAGTGGATGGGTGAATGGGTGGGTGGGTGGTTGTATGAATGAGTGGGTGGATGGATGAATGGGTGGGTGGGTGGATGGATGAATGGGTGGGTGGGTGGATGAGTAGATGGATGAATGGGTGGGTGAGTGGATGGATGAATGGGTGGGTGGATGGATTGATGGGTGGGTGAGCAGATGGATTAATGGGTGGTGGGTGGACTGATAGATGGACAAATGAATGGGTAGGTGGATGGATAAACAGACATACACATTGCATGCAAGTATACTTCTACATATACACAGTAAATGTCTACACTCAGGAAACAACAGTGGTCCCTCTGGAGTGGGAACTAAAGAGATCCAGTGACGTCTGACTCCCAGTTTTGCTGTTTGCTGACAGCATTTAGGCCTCACGCCTCTTCTTCTTCAGCACCATATCTGTCAGGCTGATAAGAAAACCAGGCTGCTCCCTTCTTGAGCACCAGTGGGAGATGCAAACCATGCAAGACCCTGCCCACATGTGCGAGCCTTCCCCCGAGTCCCCCAACCACGAGGAAAACCCCACACTGCTCTGCTTCCCTGACAAAGGCCTCCTCCTGTGGATAATTAGCCTCCCCGTGGCCATCCTAGCTGTGTGGCATGATCCATTCAACACCCAGGCAGGGTTCTGGGTACGTTCCATTCTGTTTCTGCAGGCAGCCACAAGAGAAGAGAGTCATTACTATTCTTAGTACCTTTTCGTCCTGTTTGAATTTGTTTACAATAAATAAGCTGTCTTTATAGTCAAAAGGAATAATAATAAAGTCATCCAAAAAGAAGCAGTTCTGTCTCCAGCTAGCTCTCCGTGTTAACATGAGAAGGCCTCCTCACTGTGGGTGCCCCGCATCCAGCAATACCATGGCAGAACAGGGCCCCCCAACACTTCTCGCCACGAGCTTCCTTCCAGAAAATCTGCACCTTGATTTCATTCAGGCTTTGGAGTTTCACCAAGTACGAGATGAATCTGATCAAGTTTTCAGCTCCAGGCACTTGGTCATGTAACAAGTGTGGGAAATGATTTCTAAATGCAGCAAAAATTATTAAAGCTCAATTATTCATGGCGGCACTGATTATTTCTTCCATGCTCCCTCCCATCTGTCAAGCCTGGGTTCCACTTTCAGATGAAATACAACACTTGGTCCTCAGACAGCCCCAGAGGTGGCAATTAATAATTAAACACCAGTTGATGATAATTGCATGATAACTTTATTGACCAAGCTCAAACGGAAGGTGCAACGGGCTCAGGGCCTGCGGAGCAGAGGACGCCCCCACCCAGCACCCACCGGGCAGGGCTCCCATAAGGGAGCTGCATTCACAGTTGAACACGCCCATCATGCGCACCCCCACCGAGGCTTGATTGGGGTTTTAGTCATTGAAAAGCACACTTGAAGATCTGAGAATCACCTTTCAAGGTTCTCCCATAGTTCAGAGGTGACCCAGTGCCAGTGCTCCGGGTTACAGCACCCTCGGAATAATTAGAATGACAGCGTTAGCTGCCTAAACCTGCTGCTCACAACCAAGAAAGACGAGGTCTGTGTACTGGAAAGGTTCACGCAGACCAGAGTGGAGAGTAACCAGGTAGACTCCCTTGATGAAACACTTTGGGGGAGTTGTTTTTACTTGGCAAGTGCTCTTCACATTACCTACACTGCTTATTCATTCATTCATTTACATATTTTGAGACAGAGTCTCTCTCTGTCGCCCAGGCTGGAGGGCAGTACCGCTGTCCCGGCTCACTGTGGCCTCCACCTCCTGAGTTAATTTTTGTGTTTTTATTAGAGACGGGGTTTCCTCATTTTGGCCAGGCTGGCCTTAAACTCCTGACCTCGAGCTACACCATTTATTAGAAGTCATGGGCCTGCTTTCTGGAGGAAGGCAGCATATCTGCAAGCCTTGTGTTAACGTCAGCACCTTTGTGTGGCTGAGCTGCCGTGACAGGCTCCAGGTAAGATGGAGGGAAACATGAAACACAAAGGTAGGTTTGGGAGTGAGCTACTTTTTGAGAACCTGAGAGCAAACTCTTCCTACAGCCGATTTTTTAAACCAGGTGTCACAGACTTACCAAGAAAGTGTCCTGCCATCCAGCGGCAATACTCAGGGAGCTGATTTTTAAAATTCACGACTCAGACAGTGAATGAATGGGTGAGTGAGTGGATGGATGAACGGGTGAGTGGGTGGATGGATGAATGGGTGAGTGAGTGGATGGATGAACGGGTGAGTGGGTGGGTGGATGGACTGATGGGTGGGTGGGTGAGTAGATGGATGAACGGGTGGGTGGGTGGATGGATGAATGGGTGGGTGAGTGGATGGATGAACGGGTGGGTGAGTGAGTGGATGGATGAATGGGTGGGTGGGTGGATGACTCAACCTGCGGAGCCCCTCGTGCTGGCAACTTGATTCTGGCCCCTCAGCAGCTTCATGGAGGCTTTCAGGATTTGTGGAAAGCTCTGGGCAAGGCTTAGAGGCAGGAGCAAAGCGTGCCTCAGGCATTGCTGTCAGTTGCAGACGAGTGTCGGGCTTCACAGATGTGCCCTGCCCATCCCGCCTTGTCCTCATCCCCCTTCCTCCATGTCCACATTGTCACCCTGATTCTTGACCATCTGGCCAGGCACCTGCAGCCACAGGCTTTGCCAGCCACATCTGAATGTGGGGGGCGGCAGAAGTGTAGACGCAAGGGAAGCCCTTGCTGCAGAGCAGCCCTCACTCCCCTGAATCCACAGCGAAGCGTCTGATGTGGGCGTGACGGTGACAGACGTGAACCCTCAGGAGGAGCGGGAGGCATTGCTGCCGGCAGGCGGCTAAGATGACCTCCAGGGGCCAGGCCTTCGTGCAACCCCTCTGCTGGCATGTGGGTGGGGCCAGAAGCCCCGTAAAGGCCATGGGAAGTCACAGCCTCGGCTGGCTGAGTCTCCCTGTGGGAGGTCCTCGTCGCAGAGTGGAGTGAGAGCCTCTCCTGCCGGCCTGGAAGGCATGAGCGCTGTGCTGTGAAGGCCTGGCAGACCCAGGAGCTTTGGGGCCTCCAGGAGCTTAGAGAAGACCCCAACTGACCGCCAGCAAGAAACGGGAGCTCAGTCCTGCAACCACCAGGAGCAGAGTTCTGCCAACAGCCGTGTGACTGGGAGAGGACCTGGGGCTTCAGGAAGGAACGCAGCCCGGCCAACACCTGGGTGCAGCCTCACGAGGCCCGAACCCGCGGAGGCAGGGGGGTGGCAAAGGCACACCCCCGCAGTCTCCCGCCCTGCAGCTGGCAGCCATCAGTAGCTCGCTCTACAAGCCTGGGCTGGGGTCAGTCGGTAAGCCTCAGGGAGGAAGAGTTGAAAAGGTTCGTGACATAATCATCTGCACGAGGAGTCAAGTTAAACATGCAGACAAAACAGCAGACCACTTTTGAAGAAGTTTAGAAAGATAATAATAATTGGTGGGATGATATGGAGGCCTCAGCATGACTTAGACAGCAAGTACTCTGCAAATCCGACTCTCCGTTAATGCAGTTCAAAACGAAACAAAGTGCACAGGACTTCAGGCAGAAATTCAACAAGCCGATGCTAAAATTCAAATATAAAGGAAGAGACATAAGAATAGCCAAAGTGATTGATTAAAAAGAAAAGGGTGAAAAGGCTTCTCTATCAATCAGCTATCAAAACTTACGTAAACACACAGTCATTAAACCCTTATAATACTGGTGCATTAAAGAAAACGTAACAATAAAACAATCAAATGAAAACCGTTACTAAATAGTAGAGAAAATATACATCAGTGAGGAAAAGCTGGATCTATTATTTATAAAGGTCTTTCCTGTGAAAAAATAAGATGCAATTAGATCTTTCCCACACACTACACCCAAAAACATATTCCATGTAGATTACAAGGCAAATGTGGGGAAAAAAACCTATAAGAGGAAGTTTGATGATGAGGCAGGACCCCACACAGGTGCAGTGAAGGGAAAGACGTAGAAAATTGATGTATTTAGGTTTTAAGCTTCTCTAGAGAAAAAATACCTATAAACAAAGTGGTAAATAAGTGATATCCTGGGAGAAGCTGTTTGTATCAGTATCACAGAAAAACTGGTGAGCATCCAGAACGTCTGAAGAACTCTGTGCAAACGAGGAAGGAAAGTGCAAACCAGCCCGTCCAGACGGGGACACAAGCTGTGTCCTCCCAGACACAGGGACGGGGAGCTGGCTTTCTAGGAGGAACTGCCTTGTGAACCCTGAAAACAGCAGCCCCACAGGGGTGAGAATGTGGAATACAGGAGCTGTGACAACCGTGATTGTGGATGCAGCCCCAGGAGGAGGCTGAGAAGTCAGAGCACTGACCTTTGGCCCAGCAAGTTCAAGTTCAGGTGAGTCCCCTGGGGATTTCAGGTAAGCCACTCACGACCACGTCGACCAGTGACGGCCTCCAGGGCAACGCTGTGCGGGCCCCAAACAGAAACACCCCTGGGGCAGGCTGAGAAAATGCTGAAGATATATTCACCTTCTAGTCCCTGGAGTCTATGAATAGTCCTTGCCCAGCGAAAGAGTGAATGCATTGAACTCCTTACGTGGCAAAAGATGAAAACACATTAAAGCTCTCCAGAAGGGGAGCTGATTCTGGTTTCCTCCAATGAACGCTAAGCACAATTGTGCATCTCCATAAAGGGGAAAGGTACGGGAAGTTTGGGTCAGATCCACCCAGAGGAGGTGGCCACGTGAGGGTGAGGCAGAGATCAGAGCAATGCGGCCACAGCCAAGGGACCCCCGGACTCACAGAAGCCGCCCAGGGCAGGGGGGATCCAGCACCCTGATTCTGAACGCCTGACCTCCAGAACTGTGAGACGAAACACACTGTTTGTGTTAGCCTGCACGTGGCTCCCCAGGAAAGTCACTTTCCCCAGAGCAGGGGTGGCTGCGTTCATTTCTCTAAGCTTCAGAGTTCTAGAGAAAGCCAAGTCCAGAGCGTACTATCCGTGTTCACGTATGCAGGTGAGTAAGTGAATAACACGTATGCACAAACCCGTACTCCTACGCCTAGTGTGCACTCAAGGAAAGCTGAGGAAGGTGGACCACAGCAGCTCTGGGTGGGGGGAACGTGGCGGGTCCCATCCACCTGCCGTGGTTCACTTCCGCAAATAAAGGCAAAAGTTGGATGCCAGTGTTTCAATTTGCTCATTTAAGGTGGAAGGTTCATTTCTGTTTATTACCTTGTCCCATCATTTTGCTGTAGTTTTTTTTTTCAAATCAGAACGTAAGAATAAACAATAAGCCTTAAAATGTGCATTACATCCAAACAGATTCATTTCCCTACAACATATAAAAAGCACCCCATACAGATGTTTTAAAACCGCTGTCTGTAAAACCCCAGCCTTAGGGTCCTGATGGCAAGAACACTGAAAAAAACTCTCTGGCATCTTCCAGTTGACATCTGTCTGTTTAATGGGTTAAACTCCGCTGCTGTGGTAATGTTCTCCTCACGCCCCTTTCATTTTCTCACTCCATCTCTGAAAGCGTGTCATCTTGATCTCTGACGCTCCATTTTTCTTACCTCTTTAATAATAATCCCGGCAACAGCATATCAGCATGGAAATTGCTTCTGAAGAACGTTGTAATAAATATGTGGCAGGCACATTACATAGGATTTGCTTACTTTTGATTTAAAAAGACAACATTTAATCTAAGAAGTTAGAACTCCGATATACATCTTGCACTTCCAAAGCTCGTAAATAAAGGCAGAAGCGGCTCTCTCCCTCCTCACCCTTCAAGATTACTTGCTTGCCGTTTGCCTCTTAAACAGTGGGGGCAGGTCATGACTGCATATTCCAGTGCTGGGCAAATATTGACTCCAACTGCAGGAGCCACCTGGCTCTGCGCAAACGGCTTCGCCTGCTGAGTAATTGGGGTCTTGATGGGGGAGCAGGGTCTGAGGGCATCGTCAGCCCACGTGTGAGGCGGCCGGGCATGAGGGGTTAAACCTGTTTGGATGTTTCTTCATGAAGACTTGTTTGACACGTGCAGAGTTAAATAATTTGGACATAGGTTATATTAAGAACATTTTAATACGAAGGAATTCATGTGAAACTAATGTTGAAATGTTATTTTAGCATTTTCTCCAGAAAGGCCAGCGGAGGCCTGACCAATAGGAAGGAAGAGAATCACACATCCACCTCCATTAACATCTGCTTTCTGGATAGAAGAGCAAGGGTCTTTTCTTATCGTTTAACATAGAGTACAAAATAAAAATATATATATAAAAAAGGAATATTTGAGATGATCAATTCTAATGCTATCAATTTATATAAGGAAACTGAGGCTAAACGGATGAAGTACCTCCGGAAGGCCTGAGCCTTCTGCGTCCTGAGTCCTCTGGCCCTGAAATGGGTTCAGAGTCATCACGGCCATATTACTTGACTTGGATTCTAGCCAACACCCTGATGCCATGACGGTCATTTATATTCTGATTGTCACATCTTATCTCTCCTCCGTGCTGCCAGGGTCCCTCCATTCACGAGGTGACCACAGTTATCTTTATGAGATCAAAGTCAAAACAGATCCTGCCTGTGCTCAAAGCCTGTCCACACCCCAAGTCACCCCGTAGATGAAGTCCCAAATGCATAACGCAGACTAGAAAGGCTGCAGTCAAGCCCCAGTTTCCCCGTCCAGCCTGGCTGTCCCACCTCCCGACACACAGCTCTGGGTGAGTTCCTGGCCGCCAGGCCCCTGCAAGCGGTTGGGACGCGCCCTCTGCCCTCCCAGCTGTGACGTGTGCTGTCCCCGTAGCTGGACCACTGTGTTCCACCTTGCACCATTTGCTCTTCACTGAGACAACTTTATTCCAGTCTTGGGCCTGCCTTTGATTAGAAGTTCTTTCTGAAGCCACAAGATGGGACCCGTCTTTGCGTCTGTCCAGCATCTTCACAGCCAGGAGATGGCTTTCCCTTTGCATGCCCCCAAGGTGCTCTGGCAGGGCCGCCCATACCTCCTGGCTGTGGTGCTGGCAGTGGCCTGGATGCATCATGAAAGCCTGCCACTGCCCAGCTTCCAGGTGGACCTATAAGGACCCCAGCCCTACTGATTCCCCAGGACCCAACATGCAGGTTTAGGAGAGGTGGGTTGGCTTTCCTCCGGCATACCTGGAGACATGACCCACCTGCTCTGTCTGTGGCTGTGTCGACCAAGGTGGTGCCCGGTCCTCCTCGCTGCTCACAAGCAGCATCCTCAGTGGGAGAGAAAGTGCCAACTGGGAGGCAGAGGCTGAGCCACGAGACAGAGAAAAATGGCCCTAATGTCAGAGTCTGGGTGCCCCCGCCCACCATCCTGGGCTCCCAGGCTACAGACCATTCTGTTTGTTCAAACCGGCTCATGTTGGGTTCTGCCCCTTTAACCGCAAATGTGATGACAACATCACCTCCATCATGACCTGCTGCCTTTTTTTTTTCTTTTTTTTGCTGGGGGAGGGACCCTCTGACTATTTATGCATTGACTGGATCCCCACAGGAATGCCAGGCTCCATGTCCCGGAGACGGTTCACATTCACTCTATCTACAGGGGTTCATAAATAGGAAGTCAGGAAGCAGTTGTTGAAAAAGGGAAAAAAGATGTAAGGATGAAGGAAGAGAGAGATGGAAGAAGAAAGGGAGGGGGG
>NW_016107500.1:5596241-5602381 GCF_001604975.1 Cebus imitator
GAGGAACGACGGGAGAGGGGGAAGAAGAAAGGGAGGGGGAGGGAGGGAGAAGAAGAGGGAGGAACGACGGGAGAGGGGGAAGAAGAAAGGGAGGGAAGGAGGGAAGTAAAGAGGGAGGGAGGGGGAGAGGGAACAGGAGAGGGACAGAGGGAGAGAGAAAAGAAGAGAGAGGGGTGGAGGGAGAGAAAAAAGGAAGAAGAAAAGGAAGAAGAAAAGGAGGGCTCTAATATGTTCCTAAATACTGGGGGAGGAAAGAACTACAGGCTAACATGCAGGAGAACTCAGGTGCAGCACAGCTTCGCCACAAATCCACTGAGTGTGACCAAATCTCCACTCCATCGATGCTCCAGTCTTCCTTCTGTGCGATGAGAGTGTCAATGGTCCAAGACCCTTCCCAGCCTCGACGCCGCTCTGGGAGACAGGACCGAGCTCGTCAGGTGAGTGTGCAGCCGCCGAAGGAGTCCACGGAGCCCGAAAGGCAGTCAGGTGGGCTCCGCAGCCTCGAGTCAGGCGTGACAAAGGGTTGGACTGATGTGTTCTGAGCGTCTTTCCAAGATGTGTAAACATCTAACTTACAAGGGATGAATAAAAATCAGGCTATGAGGGCCAGTATCTGCCCAGCCTCAAAGCCCCCGCACAGCGCCTGTTGAATGATTACTGGTATCACTTTATTTGAAGTTCCAGGATACATGTGCAGGTTTGCTGCATAGGTAAACATGTGCCGTGGTGGTTTGCTGCACCTATCAACCCATCACCCAGGTATCAAGCGCAGCATGCATTAGCTATTGATCCTGATTCTCTTCCTCTCCCCAGCCCCCCAACAGGCCCCAGTGTGTGATGTTCCCCTTCCTGTGTCCATGTGTTCTCACTGTTCAGCTCCCACTTATAAGTGAGAACATGTGTGTTGCTTGGTTTTCTGTTCATGTGTTAGTTTGCTGAGGATGATGGTTTCCAGCTCCATCCATGGCCCTGCAAAGGACATGATCTCATTCCTTTTCATGGCTGCATAGTATTCCATGGTGTATATGTACCACATTTTCTTTATCCAGTCTATCATTGATGAGCATTTGGATTCTATGTCTTTGCTATTGTGAATAATGCTGTAATAAACACATGTGGCACCTGTGAAATTATCGAGTGACCCTCAGATTCTGGGGCACAGGAAACAAGTGTCTGGAGTTGGGTGATGTTGCCACTAGATGTCACAAGGCCCCTCGGACAGCAGAACACTGGGCTTCTACTCTGCAGGTGCCTGGTAGGGGTGGGGGGCCCAGAACCAGGGGCCAGGGCAGGTGTCTTCATTCGGAGCCTCCGTTCCTGGCCAGGTGAGGCAACACTCAGACAAGGAAATCAAAAAGCAGAAGGTTAGTACGGCACTGGCTTTAAAACTGGGGCTGGAGGATGTTTGTTTGTTTGTTTTTGAGATAGAGTCTCGCTCTATCGCCAGGCTGGAGTGCAGTGGCGTGATCCCGGCTCCCTGCAATTTCTGTTTTCCAGTTTCAAGCAATTCTCCTGCCTCAGCCTCCTGAGTAGCTGGGACTACAGGCACGCACCACCACACCCAGCTAATTTTTTGCACTTTTAGTAGAGATGGGGTTTCACCATGTTGGCCAGGATGGTCTCGATCTCTTGACCTCATGATCTATCTGCCTCAGCCTCCCAAAGTGATGGGATTACAGGCATGAGCCACCGTGCCCAGCCTAAAATTGGATCTTAAAAAGCAATAAAATCGACATACAAGGTAGATATTTACTGTGGACTGAAGTTCCAGAGAGCACAGTCAGCAGTACATCAGAATTTGTGGGCACAAGGGCCCTCGGTAGCCGTGGGCTTCCCAAAGCCTCTTTCTTCAAGCATTGACCAGTGCGCCCCCAAGTCCAGCAGGGTTTCTGGTTTGGGCCTTCAGGTTCCCAACAAGGTGCCCTGCAGGGAACTTCCCACGGCCTGCATGGGCGACCCAGGCATTTCCAGTGCTGAGAGCCCCTCCCCCTGCCCTGGCCCTGACCCTGACACTTCCCAGGAGGCACGTGCTGCATGAAGACCCTCAGCTGTGCACAAACCACAGGAGGGCTGATTTAAAACTCAGGGAACAGACAGAGCAGCGTCCCATCCGAGCCAGCAAGACCCCTTGATCTGGTTGGGCTGTGTCCCCGCCTAAATCTCATTCTGAATTGTAGCTCCCATAATTCCCATGCGTTGTGGGAGAGACCCCGTGGGAGACCACTGCATCATGGGGGTGGTTCCCGCGTACCATTCTCTCCAGTAAGTCTCACGAGATCTGGTGGTTTTATCAGGGAAACCCCTTGCTCTTGGCTCTCTTTCTCTCTCTTGCTGCCGCCACGTTAAGACGTGACTTTCACCTTCCGCCATGATTGTGAGGCCTCCCCGGTCACATAGAACTGTGAGTTCATTAAATTTCGTTTTCCTTATAAATTACCCAGTCTCAGGTATGTCTTTATCAGCAGAATGAACCGGAGTAATACACCTCTCCTGTACAGAGATGAGTCTTTTCAATTAGAAAATGATCAATTCCTAAACAGCCCATTCGATGCACATTTCAAAGGTGGTTGTCTTTCATTTAGCCTTTGCAAATAGTGAGGAAGGATGCACAGATGGACCAATGGACACTGTGTGTGTTTCTTTGGCATCTCCTGACGTCCTGCTATGCTCTATGCACCTAATGCTCTGCAAGGTTCTCCTGCAAATGCACACTTCTCCCATAGGGGTAGTGGTGAGGACCCACACAGCCCACCAGGCGACGGAGGACTCTCCTGCACGTGAGCTCCTCTGATTCTCCCATCAGTCTCAGGAGGTGGGCTGTGTTACAGTGGCAGAAACATCACCTGTCATATGGACCCCTGTCTCTAACATGGGCTATTTCCTGAGTGCCCAGGGACTCTGATAACCCCAAGCCCAGGGAAAGGCTGGCTCCTGGGAGGTGCTCCCCAAGTCCCTAATGAAGAAATCCTCATTTTACCTGAGGAAGGAGAAAGAACCTATCCCTGACGTCTTCAAACATCAGTAAAAACCAATGCCTACACTGAAAGCAGCAAAGAATGAAAACTAACAAAACAAAAACAGGAAGACACAATGAGCTGGCTTCTCCTAGTGTGTTCTCCAGAGGACGCCAGATGCTCGCGGGTCAGGGAGGGCCATGGTGTGTGGGGAGAGGAATCTCACGCAGCCCTGGCCGCAGCCTCTGCCCTCAAGCTCCCAGCACCAACCCTGAGGCTCTGGACTCACTGGGAGGCAAAGGAGGCAGGTGTCTCCCAGGCAGGGCAGAGGTCAGCAGGAGCCCTGGGCCTCCCAGGCACGGTGGGGGCCCAGAAACGCCATCCCCCTGCCCGTCCGTGACCCCAGCTCCTGCTGGCCACAGTCAGAGACTCCAGGCAGTCTCCTGGTAACCACAAAAAGACTTCAACGCCAAGCCTGTCTCTCCAGAGGACCACACGCTTGCCTCCAGCTTCATTACCCGCCGGGGATACAGGGAGTCTCTCCCAGGCCAATGATTCCCGCCTGAACTTCAAACACCCATCAACGAAAATTAATTCAATGGGAACTAGCTTGAAACTCTGCTGCTCTGAAATCAATAACACTTAACCCAGGGCTTCCCAGCACTCACTCGGTGGCTGGGACGTGCCCCCAGGTGACTCATCCTGAAAGAAGCCACTGAGGCAGCCACGCAGAGGCCACCCAGCAAACAGCGGTGCAGCTGCCCGGCAGCAGAGCCTGCCCCAGGAGGGCATGTGTGCTGCCTGTCTCCCACCTGTGTCGGAAGAAAGGACCATCAGCACGTCACAACGCCACATCAACAGTGGAGTCCGTTTTCCCGAGAGCGTCATGAAAAATCAGACTTTAAAAAATGCTTCAAGGTGAAGTCTGTTCAATCCTGGAACAGCAAGTAACACAGGTGTAGGTGTCATTGCAAAACGGATTATCGTCAGATGTGACGCCTCTGCAGGTTGCAGGGGACAGGAGCACAGCTGCCGAGGGCCAGGCCCAGACCAGGAAGGCCAGAAGGACACACTGAAGATGCTCCTGGTGACCACACCTGCACACTAGAAGGTCTCTGGCCACTTGTGGACCACAGCTGGGGTGGGGGAAGGGAGGGCTGGTCAGCCGGCTCTCTAGAGAAACTCCATCTGTGGCCTTGGTACCTGTCCACGTCCACGACATGGAGCACATGTCCTCGTGCTGTGACCCAGGAGAGGGAGAGGCCACATTTCCCTGGATTGTTGGGGTCATGAAACTTGGAGCAACTGTGTGTGTACCCCATCCTGTGTGCGCCCCATCATGCGTGTACCCCATCCTCTGTGTACCCACATTCTGCATGTACGCCATCCTCTGTGTACCCCCATTCTCTGTGTACCCCCATTCTCTGTGTACCATCATCCTGCATGTATCCCATCCTGTGTGTACCCCTTCCTCTGTGTACCTCATCCTTTGTGTACCCCATCCTCTGTGAACCCCTTTATCTGTGTACCCCATCCTGTGTGCACTCCCATCTTGTGTGCATCCTCATCTTGTGTGTACCTCCATACTGTGTGTACCCCATCCTCTGTGTACCACATCCTCTGTGTACCACATCCTGTATGAACCCCCGTCCTGTGTGTTCCCCCATCCTGGTGTACCCCCATCTTGTGTGTACCCCATCTTGTATTCCCCTTATCCTGTGTGTACAATCATCCTGTGTGCTCCCCCATCTTGTGTGCACCCCATCCTCTGTGTACCCCATCCTCTGTGTACCCCCATCCTGTGTGAACCCCATCCTGTGTGTACCCCCATCCTGTGTGTGCCCCATCCTGTGTGTACCCATCCTGTGTGTACCCCATCCTCTGTGCACCCTCATCCTGTGTGTACCCCATCCTCTGTGTACCCCCATCTTGTGTGTACCCCATCCTATGTAAACCCCCATCCTGTGTGGACCCCCATCCTATGTGCACCCCCATCCTGTGTGCACCCCCATCCTGTGTGGACCCTTCATTGGCCATCTGCCATGAATCCTGCATGAGGCAAGACAAAGGCAGGACCTGGGTTTAGGCTTGGAGCAAATCGGGTTGTCAGGTGGGCCAGGTGTCCTCAAAGCCCAGCCACGGTGGGAAACCCAAACAGCGGGGTCCCATGAGGCTGAGCGAAGGCTTTCCCTCACCAGAAACCAGACGAAGGCAGGCCAGGGCGGGGTGCAGCAGGGCAGGCCACAACCCCTAGTCCCTTCTGCCAGGGTGCCCACGCCCTCAGCACACAATTGCATCTGTGCCCTCCCTGCTGTCAGCAGCAGAGGGGACATGGTGAGAACGCCCAGGTACTGTGAGGGAACAGGCCCAAACCACCGCCCGTCTGCCAGAACCTGGTTGCACTCTCTCATTTGCAGCTGGAAAGCTGGGTCCAGTGCCTCGAGCCTGGGAACACAGCCAGCCCGTCTGGGTGAGAATGGGCACTGAGAGAGCAGCAGTCTCTGCTGCCAGTCAAGGGCCAGCTGGGGGCACCTGCAAGGCCCTACCTTGAGGTTGTGATGTGGAAGCGGGCACCAACATGCTGAGGGTGAACCCAGGGTGTGAGCAGCGTGCAGCCCTGGGATGTTGGGAAATACTCAGGTCATCTGACCTCAGAATAACTGGGAATGGCCAGGGTTGGGGACGCCAAACTGCCCTGCAAGATGGGATTATCTCACCAATCCTCCAGCACAGAATTGCAGTGGGAATGCCCCGGATGTCCTGGGCACCCGGCAGGAAGTGGCACAGGGCAGAGGGTGATGGCAGGAAGAAGAGCGGGTGGCGGGCTGTCCGGGGAAGCCAGACTTTTCAGCCCGAGCAACCAGGACTGCCCCAGCTGTGGACTGTGCTGTAAACCCTGGGAGGAAAGGAAAGGGAGAACTGAAGTCTCCTGTGGTTCAGGAGGTGAGGCTCAGAGTCAGGCCAAAGAGGCCAGGCGTGGTGGCTCACGCCTGTAATCCCAGCACTGTGGGAGGAAGAGGCAGGCAGATCACCTGAGGTCAGGAGTTCAAGAGCAACCTGGCCAACATGGTGAAACCCATCTCTACTAAAAATACAAAAATCAGTCGGGCATGGTGGCGGGTGCCTGTGATCCCAGCTTCTTGGGAGGCCGAGACAGGAGAATCGCTGGAAACTGGGAGGTGGAGG
>NW_016107500.1:5602533-5603511 GCF_001604975.1 Cebus imitator
AGAAAGAAAGAAAACAAAAAAGAATCATGCCAATGGGAAGATTCTAGGAGCTGAGCCTTGGGGGCACCAAAGCAGAGAAACGGGTGCAGCGGTGATGTGGGACCCGGGTGAGAGCTGAGAAGGTGGCATTTGGAGGATGGGGCCACCGGAGTGGCCTGGGCCTCATCAGGGAAGGGACATGGAAGGATGAGGCTCCGTGGACGTGGGGTGTGGCACAGGAGATGCAGTCAAGGCCAGCACCAGCTTTCTGATTTGGGGTGCACACATGATCTGCGGGGCTAGATCCTCTCACTGAGAAATATCAGCAGCAGGGATAGAAGAGGCTTGTGGAAAAGACAACAAGGTTACTTTGGGATGTGTCGATGCAATGGACAGCATGGCGCATGCACTCAGCCCTGCCCAGATCCATGTGTGGAAATCTAATCCCCAACATGATGGTTAGGAGGTGGAGGCTCTGGGAAGTGATCAGGTCGTTGGAGTAAAGCCCTCCTGAACGGGATTTGCCCTGAAACCAGAGGCCCCAGAGGGATCCCTGACCCCTTCCACTGTGAACCAGAGTGGGGCCTCACCAGACTCCAAGTCGGCTGGGTGCTTGGATCTTGGACTTTGCATTCTCCAGCACTGTGGGCAATAAATTTTCATTAATTATAAGCTGCTTGGCCTACGCATTCTCTTATAGCAGCTAGATGGACTAAGAGTTGAGTTTAGAAATCTATAAACATCTTCCTCTGGAGGCTGAAGTCCAGGTTGCAGCATTAATGTACGAGACAGTGTGCAGCTACTGTGGCTGGACAGCCTATGGGGCCAGAGCCCATCGGCCTGGCATTCTGGAGCCACGTGCTGGTGCAGGGCTGAGGAAGCCACGTACTGCCTCCCGCCTCACGGAGGGGCCGTCTGTGAGAGGTGGTTTTGAAGAGGGATCTCTCCCGCCTCAGGAGGGGCCGTCTGTGAGAGGTGGCTTTGCAGAGGGATCTCTCC
>NW_016107500.1:5603822-5605279 GCF_001604975.1 Cebus imitator
GGAGGGGCCGTCTGTGGGAGGTGGTTTTGCAGAGGGATCTCTCCATCCTCAGGAGGGGCCGTCTGTGAGAGGTGGTTTTGCAGAGGGATCTCTCCCGCCTCACGGAGGAGCTTTCCACGCGGTGGTTTCACGGGTTTGCCTCCTCTTGCTGTGCTTGCACTTCTGTGACTCCATCTCCCTCCAGGGTCGGGTTTTTTCTGAACACCTGGGTCCATGTGCGTGCCAGGACTCCATAAGCTTCTCCATTCACACAGGAGAAGAGATTCAGAGCATGTGGTGGAATAGGGCTGCCAGCCAGGACAGGTGTCTTGGTGTGGCATGGAGGAGAACCCCAGCCAGGCAGCATGGAGAGATTTGGAGAATCCAATAGGTGTGGGCATGAGGTTGAAAACCCTCTTATGTCTCACGCAGCAGCCAAGTCACTATTGCTCATGCGTGATTCTGGGCAAATGCATTCTCACTGGAATGAGCCTATTGTGGGAAAGGAAGGTGGGTGGAGTGCATTGGTGGCATCACCACCTGTGACCTCAGAGGGCCGTGTCACCTGGCCCTCTGTCACCCAACAGCAACCCAAGGTAACATGCTGCTCAAGCTGAATCCCAGCATAGCCACTGGCACGTAGGTTATGTGTCTGTAATGAAACTGCAAATGGGGCTCGCTGCCTGCTTTTCTCATGGCATCACCTGTGGCCTGCAGGCTTCATGGGGAGCCACCCTCTTTTTAAGCAGCCCTCCCAGGGGATTGCCTGATGGTGGGAAGGAGAGCCAAGCCCCAGATTCAGCAGCTGTCAGTGTGAGATCGCAGGTGCCACTCAAGGATCCTCCAGTACTCCATCTCCTTCCAGGGTCGGGTTGGTGGGGAGAGGCCTTTCCCCCAGAATATCTGTTGTGACAGCGCTTCACGCCTTCCACATTGCACAATACCATCTGTTCTGATCCTTCAAAGAAGTCAGTTTGTTACAGGCAGAGAGTGGATGGTTTAAGCTGATTAAGTGGTGCATGGGCAGATGCGTAGGTCTTGAAGCAAGGCCTCCGTGTTCTGGGTGGGGCTGGCCAGCTCTGGACATGGGGCTGTGGGGGTCAGACACTCAGATCTCAGAGGGGCCGGGCAAGGCGCAGGGCTCACGAGGCCCAAGAGTGTTCATCACTGGCAAAAAATAAAATAAAATAAAATAAAATAAAATAATAAAAAATAAAATAAATAAATTGATAAAGAATTTAATCGACCGGGCGCTGTGGCGCACGCCAGTAATCCCAGCACTTTGGGAGGCCGAGGCGGGTGGATCACGAGGTCAAGAGATCGAGACCATCCTGGTCAAAATGGTGAAACCCCGTCTCTACTAAAAAAATACAAAAAATTAGCTGGGCATGGTGGTGCGTGCCTGTAATCCCAGCTACTCAGGAGGCTGAGGTAGGGGAATTGCCTGAACCCAGGAGGTGGAGGTTGCAGTGAGCCGA
>NW_016107500.1:5605349-5611588 GCF_001604975.1 Cebus imitator
AAAAAAAAAAAAAAAAAAAAAAAAAAGAATTTAATCTAAAAATGTAGAGGAGGCTAAAAAAATTACGGAATACTCAGGTACTTAGGTGTTATGTAATTACTTTTAAATAGTACTTTAAATTATAAATTTATTAATTTAATTTACACCTGAAGATATTAATGTGCTCTAATTTTATCATTGTGCTTTTCCTTAACATCAAAATATTCAAGAAATGTTATTTTCAAAACAAAAAATGGTGCCTAGGAAAAAGAAAGGGGAGGCAGGGGCGTGGGCGTGAGGTGTGGTTCCCCCCGGCCGCTGAACGGTGCCTGGCTAGTCGCGGGAACATGGTTCTGCCCTGGTTCAGCTCAGCCTCACAACACTCCCAGGAAACCCTCGCACTGGCAACAGAGCACATCTCGGTACATGCGGAGGCCTGGCGGGGAGGAAACGCTCTGCACGTGCACACCAGGACATTCTGTGAGGGTGGTTTGTGGATTCTCCACTTAAGGAGGGCCTCGGATATGGAGGAAAGAGTCTGGAGCTGCCTGCAGCCCCCAGCAGCTCCACTCGGGAGCTAAGTCTCGCTCTGCAGCTCACCCTCGATTTGAGTGTGCCCACAAGCCAGGTGCACTGAGCTGGGGCAGGGAAGAGCTGACTCCCACGTTTACTGCATTATTGCCTGAACGTTTCGGCTGGAGACAAAACATTAGCACTTCTTCTTTCCGACAGTTGTGGTTTCAGCATGGAGCTCCATCCGCAGGAACCCAGGCTCCCCAAGCCCACTCCTGCCTGCATCCAGCTGCACCTGATGGAATTCCGGAAAACGCAGGGAAGAAGGCAATTGCTGGGGTGCCCGGACATCAGAACCCAGCCACACTTGGAGCCTCGCAGATCCCAGAGTGGCTTTCGGACCTGAGGCTGGAGAGGTGTGGGAAGGCACTGCCGCGCTGGCCCTGCCCTGCCAGCTCTCACGGCGGCCTCTCCGTCAGGTCACCTGGCGTCCCTGTGCCAGCGACCTCGTTACGATGGGAACGTCCAGAGGGAACATCACCTTCTGCCCTCAAAGAAGAAAACAACATGCTGCTCGACACTCTCAGCTGGGTGTCCCTGGCTCAGAAACAAAGAGTGACTTTTTAATAAACATGCACACACACACAAACTCACACACACACACAGTCACACACACACAAACTCACACACACACAAACTCACATTCACACACACACGCTGACACATACACACTGACACACTGAATCACTCATTCACACTCACTGACACACATTCACACACACACACTGACACACTGAATCACTCATTCACACTGACACACACATTCACACTCACACACACACATTCACACTAACACACACATTCACACACTTGCACACACTCACGCAGGCACACACGCTCACACACAATCACGCACACTCGCACACACACTCTCACATACACACTGACACACACTGAATCACTCATTCACACTCACTGACACACAGTCACACACACACA
The DNA here is from genome assembly GCF_001604975.1 of Cebus imitator. Lineage (NCBI taxonomy): Eukaryota > Metazoa > Chordata > Mammalia > Primates > Cebidae > Cebus > Cebus imitator. Next base: position 5,606,841 of record NW_016107500.1, read on the forward strand.
CTTACATACACACACTGAATCACTCATTCACACTGACACATTCACACACACACTCACATTCACACTAACACATTCACACACACTTGCATACACTCACGCACACACACACACTCTCACACAATCACGCACACTCTTGCACTCACACACACTCACACTGACACACTTGCACACAGTCATACTAACACACATACACACTGAAACACTAACATTCACACACATACACGACACACATATTGACACACTCAGTCACACTCAGACTCCCACACACCCACAAACACACACTCCCACATGTGCACACTCACTCGCACACACAGTACCACACACCCACACATACATTCACACTCACACCCGCCCCCCAGCTCTGACATCAAAACCGTCTCCAGACACAGCTAAATGTCCCCAGGTGGGCAGGGGTTGCAGAGAGCAGATTCCTCCATTGGAATCAGTGCTTCGATCAGCTTCACCTCAGACTAGAATGTGTGGCAGAGGAGGTGACTTTCCTAAATACACTGCCTGCTGTTTCTCTTAACAAATGGCGTGGAGTAAGAATGAGTTAGTGAACTTTCAAGACACAAAAGAAAAACGGGTGAAGAGTGAGCTGAGAACAATAAACAGATGATAGAGAAGAAAGCTGTAAAGCCGATAATGGTCTAAAAATATTAAATTTATTTTCATTATTTCTTTTAAGTGCTTCGGAACCTGAGTTTATACTGAAGCTTGAAGACGATGGAGACACTTTGTGCCTTTTACGCCCCATTCTGGCACTGACTGGGACCCTCACTCCCAGGAGGCTTGAAACGTCTAGAGTGTCACGTGGCCATTCCAGGAACAGACGAACCCAGCCCTTTCTCGCCAACAGGAAATCTCTCTCAGGAGAGAAGAGAACTTGTACAGCAGCTGCCCTCCTCCTTCCATACCAGGCCCCACTCCTGCCACTGGGAAGACGTCCTCCGATTCCTGTGGCCAGGGGCATTCCCGATTTATTTTTCTTGTCGACTGGCTGAAAGGACATATTCCACTGCATGGGCCTTCCACAGGTGTCGGGCAGAGGGCACGTTCCTGCCCCCACCCCACAGTCATCCACAAGCCACCCCTCGCAGGAGCGCCACATTGTTCTGTGGTCTTGCCACGGAGGCTCCACCATGGCCATGAGAGTCTCTACTCTGTCACGGGTTCCTTCCTAATAAAATGCTGGAGCCACCACAGGGACCCCCGACTTGGAGGTGCCCACAGCCCAGGGGGCCCTCCTGCAGTTATGGAGACAAGGCCTCCACCTCTGAGGCAGATGGGAGCTGGAGCCATCAGCCTGGGGGGCTCCACAAAACACTTTTCTGTGTATTGCCTTCCCAAAAGGTGGAGACCCCATACCAAAGCCATGCTCACCACCTCACACACTTCAGAAAATGGTCCTGCCCCTATTCCTGCTGACCCAGTCCTGCCGTTTCTCTAATGCAAATATTAGCCAAAAGCGACTCAGTGGTGCACTTCCAAAATGATGACGGTGCTCATGCCGATGGACTGAATGACACCATGGAAGAAGGGCTGGGGAGCGAGTTAAATGTCAGCCCCAAATTCAGATACTGGCCCCGGGACCACGGGACGGGAATGCACAGAAGAGCTCACGTCCAGCATTCCCGGTTGTTAAATAAGATTCTTTGTGACTTGCAAAAAAAGGAAAACACAATGAAGAATTATCAGTGCCTCCTCCACAAAGGTAATCTACATGTGTTTATTTAATAAACAGAAGATGGCTTTATTATACGCGTTTGATTTCCATATGCAATGGTTTCCTTATCTGTCACTTGTATCTAAGCAGGATGCTTTATACAAACCTGAAAATGAAAAATTCAGCACCGGGCACAGGAAACTCATTTAATGTCGAGTGCAGTCAAAATCAAGATTTCTTTATTTGTAGTAACAACGCTGTTAAATCAGAAAATCACTCCCCCTTTCTGCACGTCCTTCTTCCTCTACAATTTCGTTGTTTGATCATAAATTGTGGAGTGCTGTGACTTGTCTACGCCACTTCCCACACTGGCCGAGACAGATTAAAAACTCTGCGCACAGACCAGCCTCGGCATACCATTAGCATATATATGAGATTTGAGACATTTTCTAATATTCTCCAGCAGAACTCATGTGTCAGCCAGGTGATGGATTATAAAAACTCTTGGCTTGTTTAGGAAATAAAAGGGAGGGGGCGAGAGGAGAGAAGGAAAGGACGGGGACCCACCTTTCCTCTTCCCTCCGTGTGCTGCAAGGGGGTTCAGAAGTCCGTGTCCGGCCTCTTCGGGAAGCAGAGAGTGTCCAGAACCCGTTTCTCCCAAGGCAGGGAACCACCATCCCAGGACGGTGGTGTGGGGCTGATGTGGTTCCCAACTGGAAATGGGAGAATGTTTTTTTGGGTTTTTTATTTTTGAGATGGAGTTTCACTCTTGCTGCCCAGGCTGGAGTACAATGGTGTGATCTCGGCCCACTGCAAACTCCAGCTCCCAGGTTAAGCAATTCTCCTGTGTCAGCCTCCCAAGTAGCTGGGATTACAGGCGTGCACCACCATGTCTGGCTATTTTTTTTTTTTTTTTTTTTTGGTAGAGCTAGGATTTCACAATGTTGGTCAGGTCAGGCTGGTCTTGAACTCCTGACCTCAGGTGAACTGCCCACCTTGGCCTCTCAAAGCACTGGGATTATAGATGTGAGCCACAGTTCCCAGACCCCAAGCATCTTAAAAATGCAATGCCTTTCCTTCTAAATTACATGCTCTCAGGGTTAATAAAAGTATTGAAAATATGAATTCAAGGTTTACATACTGGATCCAATAAGATACAGTATTGTACCTCCTGGGAATTAGAATGTAAGCTTGGGGCAAGGAGGGTGCTTTGGTCAGAGTGTGTATGTATGTGTGTGTGTGCATGTGTGTGCATATGTGTTTCTATGTGTTCGTGTGTGCATGCACGTGCATGTGTGTTCATGCGTGTATATGTGTGTGTGTGTATGTGTGTGTGGTGTGTGTTTCATTTCCAAGGCTCTGTCCCCATAGCCCAGACATGTCTTGATTTAGCAGCCAGTGAGAACTTGGGTTGAAGACGTCACTGAAATTGAAGACAGTGTAGAGCCAATTTTGTGCTGAGGTATTGTAATTACAAACAATGGGTGTGATTGTTTTCCTCTTGCAATTGATTGTGTAAAGCCTTGGAAAAGCACCCAGTGAGGATGTGCTGCCTCTGCATCATTTCCAGTGGGAATCACACGAACTACTGATACCGAGGAAGCTGCACATGCAGGCAGGAAGCCCCCCAGGAGTCCTCCCTGGGTAGGAACCTAGGGTGGGGCTGGCCCTAGCGGGAGGGCCCTGCTCTCTCCTGTCCCACCCCTCATGGCAGTCATGAGCTGCCCGTAAGGGCAACGCTGACCAGCACCTGGCTGTGTGCCATGCTGTGGCCCGAGCACCCTGCTCCACGTGGCCTGCTGTGAGCTCAGTCCATCCCTGGAGATGCAGCCACCTCCGTCCGGGCGGCATCCACCTGCACCACGCCGCCAGGAGCATCAGTGGACTTCCCCGTGATTTGTATACGCCGAGTACATATTTCTAATGCAGGGGTAATCGCATGCTATTGTGATCATTTGTTTCTATTTCTGCCTTTTCTTATTAAAGGAAAACTCCTTCGAAGTGGAGTCCGAATGAGGCTCATGGGAGTCACAGCCACATCCTCACAGCAGATGCCACACAGGCCACATGGGCCACGGTGCTCTCCAGTGAAACAACTGGAAGACGGAGATGCCCTTGGCATCAAAACGTGTAGGACTCAGGACGGTCCTCTGGATACTTGGATGGGGGTGGCCACCTACAAGGAAAAGGCAATGAGCAAAGGCCCTGCAATGGGGTTTAATCAAAGTGATGCTGAGTTTCTTCTCCATCTCCAAACTGGAGCTAACACACACGCACGGCGAGCTGACTCAGGCCCATCTGACAGAGGCGTGAGAGGAGGCTCCGTGCAGGCCCTGCCCCGGTGGCCCCGGGCAGCAGCAGACCCTCATTGGACTCCGGTGGTGGGCTCAGCAGGCTCGCAGGAAGGAGCGGACTGCCCCGGGCACTGCCAGAGCATCTCACGGTACCTAAGTAACTGATCAGTGCAGGGACACATAAGCACTTTGGAAAAGATGTATGAGTTGAAACATTTGTCTGAGGCCAACAAGAGGCAGAGGTTAGGTTTGTTTCATTCATTTCCTTCTTGCTGGCACCTCTAGGGGCACCTGACAGAGACTGTCCCATCAGCATTTACTGAAAGGACACTAGGAATGAGAGCAACTCATGGATAAAAGTAACTTACCATTTTGAAGAAGAGGTTAAAATCTCTTAAAATAATCCAGTCTGGCATGGTGGCTCACACCTGTAATCCCAGCACTTTTGGAGGCTGAGGCAGGCGGATCATGAGGTAAGGAGTTTGAGACCAGCCTGACCAACATGGTGAAACCCCATCCCTACTAAAAACACAAAAATTACCCAGGCGTGGTGGCAGATACCTGTAATCCCAGCTACATGGGAGGCTGAGGCAGGAGAATCGCTTGAACCCGGGAGGTAGAGGTTGCAGTGAGCCGAGATGGTGCCATTGCACTGCAGTCTGGGTGACGAGCAAAACTCAAAAGAAGAAAGAAAGAGAGAAAGAAAAAGAAAGAGAGATAGAGGGAGGGAGGGAGGGAGGGAAGGAAGGAAGGAAGAGAGGGAGGGAGAGAGGGAGGGAGGGAGGAAG
>NW_016107500.1:5611719-5623261 GCF_001604975.1 Cebus imitator
AGGAAGGAAGGAAGGGAGAGAGGGAGGGGTGGAGGAAGGAAGGAAGGAAGGAAGGAAGGAAGGAAGGAAGGAAAGGAGGGAGGGAGGGAGGAAGGAAGGAGGGAAGGAAGGAAGGAAGAGAGGGAGGGAGAGAGGGAGGGAGGGAGGAAGGAAGGAAGGGAGAGAGGGAGGGAGGAAGGAAGGAAGGAAGGAAGGAAGGAAGGAAGGAAGGAAATAAAAGGGAAGGAAGGAAGGAAATCCAAGAACAGTAAATACCTGCTGAGACATATTAATTGAGAGGTGATCTTGTCTGAATGAAGGTGGCACCGCCTTGCAGCTCTGAGTTGGAGATTCTGAAGTGGTGAGGAGCCCACAGGGCCTGCCCGGCTGCAGGGCGCAGTTAGCTCATCTGCTGTTCATCATCACCACTCTCACTAACAACAGGTCATTGTGTCTTTTCCGAGCGTGACCTGAAATGAATCATCTTCCAAGAAGTACAGCTCCAAGGAATGCTTGATGATGAGCGGGAAAAGACGGGCATCGTCCCAGTTTCCCAGGAGTGGCTCAGTGACATGGCTCGGAGTGGCAGCCTCGCAGCGGGTGAGGCGATTTGGGGACAGCCTCCTTCCCAGGCTCTGGCCGCTGTGAGGACCGTGAAGGGAGGCTCTGCTTTGCTGTGGGTCTCCAGGAAGAGCAGCGGCCCTGCCTGGGGACCCCCCAGAGCCAGGACTGTGTCTTCCTCCATGTAGCCAGCAGCTGGAGGCCCTGTCCCGAAGGAGGGAAAGCCACCCCGATCGCCGGCAGGGACTGGCCTGGCCCTCACAGCTAGGCCTCAATGTTCTGTTCAGCACCAAACTCAGACCAAGCCACTCTGTGACCGTGATGGAGCAAGAAAAAAAGCATCGACCCCGCAGTGTCCTCTGAGCACAGGCGAAGCATGACCATTGTTCAACCCACATATGACCCAACAGGCCCCATCGAGCTTGGGCAAGTGACTGTAGCCTCCTTGCCAGTCATGGCACAGGCCTCTCCTCGTCTCCCCACTCCTGGGTGGGATTTACCAAGACACAGAATCTCCCCCAGCTTCCTGATGGCATCCCACCCAGAGCAAGTCCTGCTTCCCCAAATGCCCCTTGAAGCCGCCGACACAGCCTGGATCCCGAGAGGAGCCAGTTCTCACCCTCACGGCGTTCTCACCCGCGGGCATGGGTCCTCCCTATGGCAATGAGCCATGCAGCCACTCTGTCCAGCGGCGCATGCATATCTGCAAGTTTGGCAGGATATTGACAGTTACTCATTATATGCAGCACAAAACTAAAGTCATCAATAGCACAATCACCAATAGCTAATACTGCAAAATCCATTGGCTGGTAACACAAACTGATGTTGTCAGCCATTGGGGGTGATCAGCTGATGAGGATTGATGCGCTCAGCTCTGTAAGGAGAGGCTGAGTCCCCTGCAGACCCCCAGCGCACGCTGCCACGGCTGTCAGAAGGGACTCCCTTGGTGCCCCGCGTCCCTGCAATTCCCAAGCCCAGAGAAGTCTTGAGACAAATTAACGTAACCGCCAGCTGTTTCCTTTTGTTTGTTAGTGTCCTAAATGTCAATTTTATTTTTTAAAAGGAAAGAGAATACAAGATGGAAAGATCAGCATATCTGAGACTTTGTTCCCAGAAACGGCTGAGGCTAGAAGTACCAGCATGCCTTCCACAGACATTTCCAGAATAAATATCTGGATGTCACCCTCCTCAGGAGCCCATATTCACCATTTATTTTGTGCAAGGCATTTGGAACATTCCCACGTGCATAGACATGCCAAGTGCGGCCCGAGAACAGGCCTGCATGGGGCGGGTGTATAGCGCAGAGGCGATCCCGCCATCTGCAGACCAGAGACACAGGGAAGGGGAGAGTCCTCTCCAGCTTGGGCACAGACAGCCCCTTTACCGATGAGTTAGGCTCAGGAGACCAGAAGGGCCACAGGTGGAGAAGGGCAGGAAGGATGTCCCAGGGAAAGGGCAGAACGCGGCCTGCCCAGCCAGTGAAGCATGAGGAAACTGTCTTTATCCTCCCAAACCAACGGCCGTAAGCTCCCAGGAAATCAGGAAAATGAAGCTCAGACTACGGCCAGCTCTGTCTCCCTGGACGAGCCTGGGAAGCTCTGGGCTCAGCCCCCACGCACCTCTCCCCGGCTCCCTCCACTGGAGGCTGTGCTGGGCCCTGTGCTCCCCACAAGGATGGGGAGATGAAGCGTCTCTCTAGCGAGAGCTCCCGGAGGCTGTGGGGTGACATGAGGCCTCTCAACACAGTGCTGGGCCTGTAGGCTCTCGGAACTCAGGCTGGGGGTTTTCCTGCCACTCTGAAGCTTCTGTCAGGGAATATCTTTCCCAGCTACACTGTGGCGCTGAGACCACAAAGCTGGAAACGGCTCCTGGGATGTGCTGGGTCCCCACGTGGCAGTGTGTGGGCTGCACCTTCTCCATGTCCTTCCTTGCTCCCAGCTAAAAACAGCACACAGATTGGACTCATGGAACCCAGCAGCCAGCAAGGCTTCCAGACACCCACTCAGATGGAGTGACAGCCCACTGCCCAGCCATCCGGGTCCCCAAACACAGCCAAATGAGACACTTCCTGGATCCACACACCTCAGCTGCCTTCAGCACAGCTCCCTCCTGCAGACCAGCAAATCGCATGAGTGGCATTCTTCCCAGGGACAATGGCATCTCCCAAGACAGAGCACCTCACCATGTGCCTCTGGTTGGGAACCTGCATTCTCCCATGAGCCTGGAGAGAACGCTGTCCAGGGCACATGCACTCAGCAGTGACTCCAAACTCCACATGCTGAGACCCTGATCCCACTGGGACTGATGGGAGACAGTCTTTATAGAGTTAATTAAGGTAAAGTAAGGGCATACGGGTCCCTAATCCACTAGGACTGGTGCCCTTATAAGAGGAGGACACAGACGCCCTAGGAGAAGTCGGAGTCTACAAGCCAAGGAGAGAGGCTCAGGAGAAACCCACCCTGCAGCAACCCCGTCTCTGACTTCCAGCCTCCAGAGCTCAGGGAGAATAAGTGTCTGTTGTTTAAGCTTCCCAGTGGGTGGTGCTCTGTCATGGCAGCCTAAGCAGACTAACGCGAGAGGAAAAGATTTTAGGGGGTTGGGGAGGCACACCACTAAGCCGCTACCAACGGAAAGGACGGCTGGAAGTTATCAGTAGAAATATTAACCCAAACCCCTCCTGAACGCTTAGCTGCATAACTACACATATGAACATCAGATTATTCTGAAATGTTGCTCCTGGAAGGGAGAGAAGGGGAAACAGGCAAGGATGACTCATTCACTCACCCTGTGGGTTGGTCCAGGGCGGCTGCTGTTTGCAGGGCACAGTTCCTGGGTTCCCAGGCAATAGAGTCACCAAGAGAAGAGCTTAGGTCAATGTCCCTGTGCCCGCACAACCGGGCGAGGAGAGAATGAGGCACGCAAGGCCTGATTCGGTGTAAAACGTCTGGTGGCGACCGTACCAAGGAAGGTCAAGTAGGGGAGGGGCACTGGAAGGTGCGGGCATTCTGAATCCCAGAGAAGGTGGCATTTGCACAAAGACTCCAGGAGATGATGGAGCAGGACCAGGGACGTTTCGGGAAGAGCCTTCTGCCGGGAGAAGAACTCACAGCCCACCTTTGCCAGGGGTAAGGAGGGCCTCTGGGGGAGCATGTCCAGCTCAGTGCACAGCACAAGGAGCCGGGGGTCTCGGGTGGTGAGCAAAGCTGGGGCTCAGAGGTGGGGGCTGCAGCCTGCAGTGTCATGAGCATCCTGCAAGTCACCGGCTGGCTCTGAGGGACGTGGGGCCACCCCGGGGTTCTGAGCAGGAAGAGTGGATCTGACTTCCATCACAACAGGACACCCTGGCTGCTGGGTCAGGAACAGACTGAGGTGGGGCCAGCTGACCCCTTTTCCGGCACTCCAGGTGAGGGATGGCCAAACACGGACTGCTGAGAGCCGGGAGAGGACGCATCCCACTGTGGAGCTGTCCTCGGACAAGCCCTGCAGGCCGCTGTCAGGATGGACGTGCAGTGTGGAGAAGAGAAAGAAGGACTAGCCCAGGCACAGGCGTGGGCGGAAGACGAGGTGCCATTTCTCCACAGGCCTCAGGCACGATGCTCAAGGGGACTGGAGTCTCCAGGGCACTGGACGGGAAGCCTGTATCCCAGGGTGGGGTGTCCTCTGCTGGATGCATCAGCAGGTCAGGAAGGTTCGGATTTCCCTAAGAGGGGCTGATGCCATTGAGCATGAGGACTGAGGACCGTGGCCTCCAGGATCAGGAAGCTGCCATCCATTTGGCTCCAAGGGAGCCCAGTAAGCACATGGGGTTGGGGCAGCTCTCTCCCAGTGGCAGCAGGCCCTCCCTGCCTCAGTTTCCTGCCAGCACACTCTACAGCTTACCACCAAGTTTGCTATCTTCTTCCCACCCTGGAACGAGCATCCACGAGGGTAGAGGCCTTTGCTCCTGCCACACCCGAATCTCCACTCAGCACTTAGACCAGGGAGGGATGCCGCGTAAGTGCTGTCCAGAGCCCATGAGAAACACGCTTGGAAAGGGGGTGTCCCCAGCCGTCCAAGGCTGCTGCCTGTGTGGGGGGAATCGAGCCTCAGTTGGCCGTGGGACTCCGCAAATCACCCTGACTCAGAGCATCGAGATTTTTTGCACAGAGGTGGGAGCCAAAGCCTGACCGAGGCCAGAAGACGGGTGGAAGTGGAGGCAGCAGAAACACGCTGCGTGGCTGCTGCCATCACAGAGGGATACACGGTGTTCCTTCTGTGAAACAGAAGAAAAAAGGTTGCGGGGGAATAAAACAGGCTCCTTGTAAAGGAATGGTCCAGTGAGAAGTCACTGGCGAAGGGGCTGGGACAAGAGATGCTCCTGTAGGAACCAGGGCCAGGGAGGCATGGTCACAGCGTGGCGTGGCACGTGACCATGAGACACCATGTGCCGGCCACTGTAGAACATGGGAGGCTACAGTTCGTGTGCCCAACACACTTCCCGTGGCTCCTGTGTGTCATGTGACCACGGGACATCTGTGGGCACCACCAACTGTGGGACCACAGGCTTCAGGTCACTCCTATACTCCGTGTGGCTGTGACCTGTGGCCGGGGCTGGGCTGCCTCTTGCGGTGCCTTGCGTGGGTGCTGTGGGCATGTGCACTCTAAGAAACAGGCTGCATTTCTCGGGTGGGTTCGTGTGGAGTGGGAGAAGGAAAGCAGGAGTGGAGACAGGGCCTGCACGGAGGAGAGCCCGGGAAGCCCGCAGGGGCCTGGAGCCCTGGATGTCCCGGAGGAGTTCTCGCTCCGGCTCCTGAGAAATGCGGATGTCCCAACTGAGAGAGGTCCGCCCCTCCGAGCTGCTTCGGTCTGCAGAGGATTTGCTTTTCTTGGGTTGCATTCCCGCATCATCACTGCGCCAGGAGAGATGGCGACCTGAGAGAGGGCTGGGGAGGGAGCGGGGAGAGAGATCGCGTCCTGCACAATGTCCCCCAGTATTGGGAACCCCAGCACCATCTATTATTTCTACTCAGAGTCCGAGGCATGATCTGTTATTTCTACCCAGAGTCTGAACCTTTAGGAACAGTTTTTGAGGCAGAGAAGAAAGGGATCATCTAACAATTATTCAGTAAATAAATAAAAGGAATTTCAAATTTCTCTGTTCTGTTGTTTCCCTGTGGTGAGGCTGGGGGTTCTGGAGTTTGCCTTAGGCCACTGTCTCCAGCTTCACCCAAGCCCTCAGCATCACCCACAGTCCACCTCCCTCCCTCCCTCCAGTTCAGGTGGGAAGGGGCGGGGGCTTCCCCTCTCCCCTTCCATGGGAGTCCTGATCTCCGCACCTGCTTTCCTGGGTGGCCCCTAGGGGCATGGGGTCAGGGAGCATGCCCTCCCCTCAGGCAGGGCTGGAGGACGGAAAGCCAGCAAACCCCTCATCATCTCCTCCCAAGTTCCTGGCCTTCTGTGGAGAGGGCTGAGAGTGACTCAGACAGCAGTCATGCCTTCTGGGAGTAGGTTCTGAGTGTCAAGGCTGAGCTACTCCTTGGGACGAGGACTCCTTGTTCCCTGTTCCTGGGAGTAGGTTCTGAGTGTCAAGGCCGAGCTACTCCTCGGGATGAGGACTCCTTGTTCCCTGTCCACAGCCTCTGCTGAAATACAAGCACATGAGAGTGAATCCCAGTGACCCTCCTGTTCCACAGGTCACCTGCTTTCCTGTTGGTTGCACAAACACCCTTTGTCTTAGTCCTAGGCCTCGATGGAATGTGCTGCTATTGAACTTTTTATATGAAAATACTGCCTTGCTAGCTACACTCTATGCTTTAGGATACCAGGGGATATCTCTCCCTTCTGCTAGGGAAGGTCGGATCCAGTTGCCCCAGGCTGAGCTGCTGCAGCCTCCGCAGGAGCGCCAGGTTCCACGCGATGGGGTCAGGTGGCCGCGGCCGCGCCGTGGGGCTCACCCCGGTTCTGCTCTGTGGATCGTCTTGGTTGTACAGAACGATCAAAAGTATTGATGGATAATGGATCATTTCCTTTTAAAATGATTGATTGCTATAAATGAAGTACAGTTCAAGGAAAAACAATGTACACACTAATGAACCAGAAAGGGCAGCTGGAGGCCAAAGACCAGGTCCTCATCCACAGAGGCCAGGTCCCACCCACAGAGGCCAAGTCCATCCATCCACAGAGGCCGGGTCCCACCCACAGAGGCCGGGTCCATCCATCCACAGAGGCTGAGTCCAACCACAGACGTCAGGTCCATTCATCCACAGAGGCCAAGTCCAACCACCCACAGAGGCCGGGTCCCACCCACAGAGGCCTCCCCACCCACGGAGGCCGGGTCCATCCATCCACAGAGGCCAGGTCCCACCCACAGAGGCCAAGTCCATCCATCCACAGAGGCCAGGTCCCACCCACAGAGGCCGGGTCCATCCATCCACAGAGGCTGAGTCCAACCACAGACGTCAGGTCCATTCATCCACAGAGGCCAAGTCCAACCACCCACAGAGGCCGGGTCCCACCCACAGAGGCCTCCCCACCCACAGAGGCCAGCTCTGGAATCACGCCTCTGCAGCCCCTCTCCCTCGCCGCACCCTCCGTGTCTCCCTCCGTGCTGTGCAGCAGGGTGGACGATGCTGGCTTTACTGTGCTTACTGCCCTGACACGGAGCAGAGCGCTCTCACCTCTCCCCGAGGACCCTGAAAGTCTTGGCACTGAGGGGAAACTTTCGCACAACGCGCTGCGGAGAGGGAACCGCGCAGCCGAGGCTTTGCCAGCCTAAGCACTTTAGAGACGACACGTTTGCCCTTGAATTATGTTTTTCTTCTTATGATGATTTGCAGGTCTTGGAAAACATCGCTGTTTAAAAAAAAAAATTTCAAAGGAGACAAAGGAAATGAATAAAAATCCCTGCTCGGAGGGGGAAAAGCAATAGAAGCTGCCAATAGGAAGATTTCATGCTTTTGTTAATTAAACGAACAAAGAAAACAGGACAGGAGTCTGTACCCTACATCACGGCTTCCACTAACAAAAAGTCATGGACGGTCTCCTGCACTGGCTTCCTGTGAATTGATGAGAGCAGGTAATGGAGATTTGGACTGGAAGCCTTGGCCGCTGTCAGGAAGAGGGGCCCCTTCCCCTCTTTTATTAAATGACGAAGTGCAGCCGCGTGTGTCCTATCTCTGCCTCTTGCAACTGTTCGATTGTATTATTTTACATTTTGATTGAAATGATGTCACCACCAGATAAAAGCCTGGCCGCATTGTAATTGAATCGGCTGCGTTGTTTATTCTGGTGATCCACAGCCGCGCTCTGCTTGTCCCAACGTCGCAGACATAAAAGATCCCCTCGTGTTTAACATGCCGCTGATTAGATCTCTCTGCAAAAAAAGGGATCGAGCTGGGGGGTCGAGGGTCCAGAGTGAGAGTTACATGAAAAAAAAAATTGGAAAAAAAAAATTAAATGAGAAGAGACACCATCTGCCAAACTTCTCAAGTGTGACTGAAAGTTTCCATAAATGAATTTTGCACGGAGTCAGCGACAGATGCAAACAGTCTGATGGACAACACCTAAATGAAGGGGAGCGGGAATGAGAGCATTTGGGAGATGCTTTTACCTCCCTTCTGAAATGCCATGCCCTGTTCTCCTCTGCAGAATAACCCTAGCTTTCTTCGGTGAATGAATTTGCATTTGCTTTATTTGGGCATAAAAGTGACATAGCATCTGTAAGGATGATGGAGAGGAGGGAGATAATTAATGTTTACATCCAATTATTCCGCTTTTTTAATAACAATGTTTCCCCCAAACTTCTTTCTAAAAACGTAGCTGTGACCATATGTCTGTTCTATCTATAAAATTAAGCATAGCACAGGAAAAGGAGTACTGCCATCACTATCTGGGCTAACAAGAGAAATGGTTTTTTCACCCTATACATTTCAGTCTAATGGCCAAACTATGTTGTTGTGAGTGAAGGTGAGTTTTTTGTTATTTTTGAGACAGAGTTTCACTATTGTGGCCCAGGCTGGAGTGCAGTGGAGTGATCTCGGCTCACTGCAACCTCCACTTCCCGGGTTTAATTGATTCTCCTGTCTCAGCCTCCTGAGTAGCTGGGATTGCAGGCACACACCACCATGCCCAGATAATTTTTGTATTTCTAGTAGAGACAGGATTTCATCATATTGGTCAGGCTGGTCTCGAACTCATGACCTCAGATGATCCGCCCACGTTAGCCTCCCAAATTGCCAGGATTACAGGTGTGAGCCACCTAACCCAGCCAAATGAAGGTAAGTTTTATAATATTTTTTTAAAAAAGAGAACTACAAAACACACACACACACAGAGTTATGTAGCATACATTTTTGTGGATTTTCCTTATTTTTGAGTCTTGGATTCCTAATTCCCTCTCCACTCCCTCAGCCATATGCTCAGTGCTTCCCATTAGAGAGAGGAAGATGGCTCAGCCCTTCCCATCAGATAGAGGATCAGAAGCCATCTTCCCAAGGGGACACAGCCCAGGCAGTAGAGGAGAGCCTTCAGGCAAACCTGCCTTCACCTCCGTCGTGAAGCTGTTTACATGGTCAAATGTTCAAAATCAAAGGAACGCTAAATTTACTTTTGCTGTTGCTGTTATGCAGGTTAACTATGCATCTGTCAGAAATGGAAGATGACTCACTCGTATTTATTTAGCTTGCTGGGGGAGGGTCTTGCCGCTGGTCCACGGAGGTGTGCTAGGTTTTGCTTCTGATGTCTCCGCAAGGTCTCCTTGCACCTTGGAAAACCTAAGCTCATAGTCCAAGTCCAAAGACCACAAAATACCTTCCCCTGAAAAAATGCACAATACACTCTGATCTTAATGCTTTTTTCCTAAGAAAGAAATAAAAAGCTGATTAGGCAGGATGCATGCCTCTCAACAGTTAAGCAGGCAAACAAATGGTGGTTTCCGCCATGCAGTGAAATGTTCCTCAGCACTAAAGAGAAATGGGGATGGGGCCACGAAAAGACATGGAGGAACGCTTCGTGCGTGCTGCAAAGCGCAAGAAGCCGGTCGGAAAAGGCGCCCTGCGGAGGGAGTCCAGCCCCACGACACCCTGGAAAAGGCAAAACTATGGAGACAGTGGGAACATCAGTGTTTTCCGGGGCCGAGGGGAGGGAGAAACGGGTGGAGCACAGAGGAACGTTAGGGCAGGGAAACTCCTCTGGCTGGGACCATAACGGTGAGTCCAGGTCACAGCAGGCTTGCCCCAACCCACAGACTGTACAAAACCTGAGTGAAGCCTCATGTAAACCACGGACTTTCAGTTCATAGCAACGATGTAGCAATATTGGTTCATTAATTGTAACAGCTACACCGCACTATGGCAAGATGTTAATAACAGGAAAACGAGGGGCAGGGACTCTACACTTCCTGCTCCTGTGAGTAGCTTATTTCTATAAATCTAAAACTTTCAAAAAAATAAAAAAGATTAATTTTTTAATGCACAATTTATCTTACCTTTAATATTTTTCTTGGAAATTCAGGCTGTATTTTCCCCAAATCAAAGCACGCCATGGCCCCGGGCCAGTGCTTTGGGGCCCCCCACACCGGTGGCCGCTGTCTCTCCCCACCCCCAGTCCGGCTGGCCCATCAGACTCACTTCCAGAACACACCTAGAACCTTCTGCTCTTCCTTTCTGGATGGGAGGAGACCAAGACTTGGCCTCACTCTTGGGCCTAGGGCTGTGTCTCCTTCTCAGTGGCCAAGTCGGAGGGACCGTCTCTCCAGCAGGGCCCGGCCGTCACGGACCGCAATTCGCGACGGTCCTACAGGCATCCCACCTTCTTTTCTGTCCAGAGATTAATAAAGCCCCCCCTTCAGACACGTCCTCAGCACCTGTGGGTATTTCATAAATTTAAATAGTGAGGAAAATACCATAACAATGTAATTTAATTTGCTTTTGATTTCTTGTGAAATCTGTATTAAAGGAAACATGCCCAGATCCATTAAAATTTTCCCTGCCCACACAAATGTGCTTTTCAGTTAATAAGCACCCACAGAGGCGACAGGGAGAATAGCACGGTCAGCACGTCCCTCGGCCTCCTGGCACCCGCCGCCCTAGTTACCTCCTGCTGTTGGGGCTCAGCGTCCCCCGTGGAAACGTCCCTCACCCTCAGCTTCCCAGTGCGTTTCCTCCCCACTCAGCTGCAGCGGGCTTCTCCTTCATGGGACACAGTCTCCAGCCACGTCCCATCCATGGCCTCACACTGGACTTGGTGTCTAGGGTCCATCCTTGCGAACACCCTCACGCATGCCCCACACCTTTCCCCCCATCCTGTGAAAGTGCCAGCAGGGCGGGCCATCCTCCTCCTCTCCTGAGCCTGTGCCATAAGCAGCGAAGCTCTGCAGAAGAAAAGGACCCTCGCCCTGTCTCCCCACCTGTGTCCACCAGCCTGCTAGCTTACGGTCTGGCTGGCCATCTCGCTCTCTGAAATGTCCCTCCAGTGCCAGCCTCTGACGCTTCCACCTCTCTTATAACTCTCAGGAACAAGACCGATGCTGGAAAATTGGCTCTGTACCATAGACCAAGTAGACTGCCGGAGCATGGGCTCACAGCCCACGCCCAAGTCTATACCTGTGGGAGTCACCTCCCCTCCTTCCTGCTGAGGAATGGCCGCCGACCGCCCTACCCTTGGCCTGGCCCCTCCTGGGCCCTCCTCCCAACACCCCCTTTCACAGGGTCCTCGTCCACCCTACAAAGTGCGCTGTCGTCTCTGACACTGAATTGAGATTTAAAGCTGCTCTCCCTGGATCCACATTCCACCTTCCCAGCTGCTTCCTCCATCGCAGCTGCTCTTCCCTTCCCCTTCCCCCAGGCCTCTGCAACCCATAGCCCACCCACCTTCCATCAGGGTGGTCCCCAACATGCCAGTTGCTGCTACAGCTTCATCTCATCCTGCGAGTCCTCCACGGCGCGTCCCCCCGGGGTGTCCTCCACGGCACGTCCCCCCCAGGGTGTCCTCCACGGCGCGTCCCCCCCGGGGTGTCCTCCACGGC
>NW_016107500.1:5623481-5630273 GCF_001604975.1 Cebus imitator
CGTCCCCCCCGGGGTGTCCTCCACGGCCCGTCCTGCCTGGCGTGTCCTCCTGCTGCTTCCCTGGGTTGCTCCTTCTCTCCATCCCCGTTAAATGCAGGGCTCTTCCGGCGCTGTCCTCTCCCCACCCTTTTACACTTCAGACCAGAGCTCCTCAAGAAACGTGGCATGAAGGAGCAGGGGCGGTGGAGAGCCACTTTCTGCCCCACGCCTCAGGGTGCCGGGCGCTCCGTGGACAGAGCCACAGCCTGCTGGATCTGGCAACAGTCGGCCTCTTCCTTGTGCCCACCGTTACAGGCACATTGCCTATGTGGAGGCTCTGAAGGCCTTGAGCTTAGGGAAGGCAAGATAAATGCTAGGGCTCAGTTTCTTACCTTTTATGCAGCGATTTTTAGAATAATGAGCTGGGGCTCCAGCAGCCTCAAAAGGCTGACGGTGGTTGCATTTGTTTTAGTGCCATCAGGAGCCCACAGGTATTAATGAGAGTGACGCCTCTCCACGCATGGCCATCACTGTCCTCACAGATGTGCAGACTGTCCGCTGCTGGGCCAGTGGCAGCCTCTCCCGTGGGCTCCCGTGACGTGGTTCTGGCTGTCACTGAGCACCTCTTCACTGAGGTGACAGATGCACCAGAGCTGTCCCTTCTACTTCTCCCCCTACATTTGGAATCTGCCAATAGGCCAAGCAGCCATGGATTCCCGTAACTGAAGACATTTGGGGACGAACGTGCTGGGCTGAGGGCTCTCTTGTTACCAGATTAGTACGGTGTCCAGGTTGTCCTGGAGAAGAGCCGGAGACACGCATGTCATGAGTCCCGCGTGGCATCGTGGAGTCAAGTGCCGCACTGTAGATTTCTGGGCTGAGCGCCATGGTTTCAAGCTGCTTCTGCCCATTCCTCCTGCAGAGCGTGACTGTGGACCCCAGGCATGAGGAGGAAACAGTCACAGGGGGACTCTGGCTGGCAGTGGAAGGAGGGGAACTGCCTTGGGACCCCAAGACTGAAAAGATAACACATGGCAAGTCACCTTACATCCCCAGCCAACTGCAAATGCCACCAGACTCAGCATTCTCCAATGCAATGGCAGAAGGCAGCCCAGGGAGGCTCGTTGCCCTTGGGATCCACCCTGAGTTCTTCTGACACTGGGGAAGGGCTTGACACTGCTGAGAAACAGGGTCAGTTGAAAGCTTCAGTAACAACTTGTGCCCAGGGAAGCATCTCTTCCCCTGTGAGCCCTGGGACTCCCATGCCAGAGACACTGGGACAGCTAGGGGCACTGAGGGCAGCCCCATGTGACACATGCCCAGCCAGGCCCCTTCCTCCTCCCGGCTGGAGACTCCTTGTCCCTGCTAGGAGACACCCAGTGCCCTGGCCTGAGGAAGTCCCTCCACCTGAGGTGGCCCCAGAAGCCAGCATAAGACCCACAAGGAGCAGCTAAACCAAGATCAAAACAACCCCACAAAGCCCTCAAATTAAACCATCGGAACCACAGCCCACAAAGGAGACCAGGACCTGCATGCCCACATACAGCAGGGGGACTGCATGCTGAAATAAAAAATCAAATAGGACCCAGTGTCTCCTAACATGAGAGACAAAATGCCCAGGGCACCACAACCCATGATACTAATAAATAAAATATCACATTTGGAAATTTAGAAGACAATCAACTGATGACAGCAATCTGATACAACCATGTATCCGAAGTTAAAACATCTAACAGGATAAAGCAGTTGTCATTAAAACTCTTCAGCAATAAATTACAAGTTGTCTCAAAAGAAATGTTTAAAAATCTCCGCAAAGAAATAGAAGTTACAAAAATTATCCAAATCAAAATTGTGGAACTGAAATATCCCAACAATGGCACACTGATTGGATGGACTCAAAGGTAGAGTGAAGATAGCAAGGAAGATGACTAGCAAACTTGAAGAAAAATTAATAGAATTTACCCATCCTGAGCAACAGAAAAACAGACTGAAAACAAATGAAGAGACCCCCAAGGACCTGTGAGGTGATAACAAAAGGTGCAATAGTCATATCATTGGAGTCTCGGACAGATGAGAGAAACAGTGTGACATGGTTTGGCTGTGTCCCCACCCAAATCTCATCTTGAATTCTGGTTCCCATAATCTCACATGTGGTGGGAGTGACCTGGTGGGAGGTAACTGAATCATGGAGGCGGTTTCCCCCATGCTATTCTCATGATAGTGAGTAAGTTCTCATGAGACCTGATTTATAAGGGGCTTCCCCCTTCACTCAGCTGTCATTCTCTCTCCTGGCACCATGTGAAGAAGAACATGTTTGCTTCCCTTTCTGCCATGATGCTAAGTTTCCTGAGGCCTCCTCAGCCAGGCAGAACTGTGAGTCAATTACACCCCTTTCCTTTATAAGTTACCCAGTCTCAGGTATTTCTTTATAGCTGCATGAGAATGGACTAATACAGTGTCTGAAAAAGCATTTGAGGAAATAGTGACTGAAAACTTTGCAAGTCTGGTGAAAGACAAACCTATACATACAACAAATGAACAAACCCTAAATGAAATACACAAAACAAACAACAACAAAAGAAACTCACAAGCTCATCCCGATTAAACTTCTGAAAATGAAAAACAAATTAAAAAATCTTGAAAACAGCCAAAGACGAGCAGCACCTGACCTCCAAGGGAACCCCAAGTTGAGTAACAGCAGCTTTTTCACCCCAAAACTTGGAGCAAAAAGAAAGTGTCTCAGAATTTCTGTAAGTATGTAAAGAAGAATTGTGAGCTATGAATTCTATAACCAGTGAAACTGTCCTTCAGGAATGAGGAGGAAATGAAGAAATTCTCAGAAGAAGGAAAATTACAAGGATTTTTCATGCGGCAAATTTAATATTGCAAGATTTTTACCAGATCTTTTTAATTGTGATAATACTTAAAAGTAGAATATTTTACCCAAAACTATCTACAGATTCAGTGCAATCTACATCAAAATTCCAGTGGCATTACAAAAGATCTTAAATAGCCAAAGCAATCTTGAGCAAAAAGAACCAAGCCAGCATCATTACATGACCTGATTTCAAAATATAAAACAAAGTTATAGTAATAAAACAGCATGGTACTGGCATAAAAACACCATGAAACATAGACCAGTGGAGCAGAATAGAGTGCACAGGAATAAATCCATATGTCTATGACCAACTGATTTTTGAAAAAGCTGCCAAGAGAACTTAATGAGGAAAGGACAGTCTCTTCAATAGATGGTGCTGGGAAAACTGAATATTCACATGCAGAAGAATAGAACTGGACCTTTATCTCACTCTCTATGTAAAAATTAACACAAAGTGTATACAGACCTAAGACCACAAACTGTAAAACTACTAGAAAAAAAGACATAAATATAAAGGCAGGGTGTAGCTCTATCTCCCAGACTAGCATGCAGCAGCATAATCATAGCTCATTGCAGCCTCCAACTCCTGGGCTCAAGAGATCCTCTTGCCTCAGCCTCCCAAGTATCTAAGACCACAGGCATGCACCACTGTGACCAGCTAATTTTTTTAAATGCTTTTGTAAAGATGGGGGTCTCACTTTGTTGCCCAGGCTGATATTGAACTCCTGGCTTCAAGCAATCCTCCTGCCTCAGCCTCCCAAAGTACTGAAGTTACAGGCAGAAGCCACCATGTCTGGCCAGAAAATCACTGGGCAGTGATTTTTTGGATTTGACCCCAAAAGCCCAGGCAACAAAAGTGAACATAGACAAATGGGATTGTATCAAACTAAAAAGTTTCCTCCCAGCAAATCAACAGAGTGAAGAGGCAACTCACAGAATATGAGAAAATATTTGCAAACCATGCAAATAATAAACAGTTAATATTCAAAATACAAGGCACTCAAATGACTCAGCTGCAAAAAAAAAAAAAAAAAAAAAAAAAAAGATTTAAAAATGGACAAAAGGCCTGAACAGACATTTCTCAAAAGGAGACTCAGAAATGACCAATAGATGCATGAAAAACTGTGTAACATCAGTTTTCAGGGAAATCTAAATCAAAACCACAATGAACTATCACCTTACACCTGTCAGAATGGTGTCAGGTGAAAGATAAGTATTGGTGAAGGTGTGAAGAAAAGTGACCCGTTGTACACTATAGGTAGAAATTAAATTAGTATAGCCACCATGGAATACAGGCTGGAAGTTCCTCAAGAATTAAAAACAGAACTACCATGAGATCCAGCAATCCCACTACTGAGTATTTCTTTGACATACCCCAATATGTCAGAGGCATCTGGTCTCCTCTGTTCATCATAGTATTCAAAATAGCCAAGATATGGAACCCACCTAAATGTCCACCAACAGACAAGTGGTTAAAGAAAATGTGCTCTATGTACATGATGGAATATTATGCAGCCATAAAAAAGAATGGGATCCTGTCATGTGTAACAACATGGGTCAACCTGGAGGACATTATGATAAACAAAATAAACCACTCATAAAAAGATAAATCTGCATGACCTTATTCATATGTGGAGCCTGAAACAGTTGAACTCACAGAAGCAGAGAGTAGAATGCAGGTATCAGGGCCTGGGGGTGGGGGCAAAAATGGGGAGATGTTGGTTAAAGCATACAATGTTTCAAAATATAATAAATAAAAATGTAAAAGCAAAAGTAGTACTTTCTCAATGGATTATTCTGAAACCGTTGCTTTTACTGGAAGGAGGAGAAACGGTACCCACAAGATTCCCCCGACAACCTGTCAGTCTCTGGATGCGTAGCCACATCACAGGGTGAGCAAGTTTGGTGCAAGGGAACTGTGGGGCCCGCCAGGCCCTGCTCTGTCGGTATCGATACAGGGTGAGTTCAGAAAATTCAGCAGCTAATGAAAGCAGCAAAATTGCCGTTTATCACCTGGAAAATCCACAAAATGCCTGGAAATTCTTGGCATTTTCTGGAATGCTTCCTGCCAATGCAAACACATGTAATTTTTTTAATAAACGTGTTCAACGCCATGCCAATGCATTTGACAACGATTAAAAGCACTTCACATTTTCCCAAATTTTCCTCCAATCCAAAACGCACTCCTGGGGGGTGGCAGGGGTCAAGCGGGCAGCGGTCTGCTGAAACAATGCCAAATGAATCTCAACAAACATTCCTTGTTCCAAGTGGAAAAAAAAATGCTTTATCTTGGAAAATATTTTTTAAAACTTAAGTAAACCTGAGGCACAAAATCATCTTAAAAATCTGTATCTCCAGGGAAGAGAAACTAAAAGGGGGGAGAAAAAACCCTATTCCTTATCAAAATGATGGGAGTGAGAATATTGCATGGCATGAACAAAGAACTGAAAGAGATTTCCATTTGACCCGGTCACAGCCCATCTTCTAGATTTGCTGCAAGATTTCTGGGCTGCCCCAGGCTCCGCATTGAAGAGCCCTGTGCTGGGAGGAAACCCTGTTCTTCCTTAATGCCCTCACTCCAAATTCCAGTGTCACACAGAATTCCATCATATTCACTTCAGAATCGCAGGTCAAGATAAATTATCGCAGTTATCTGTGAAAATAACTTGGAGGGGAGGTGAATCAGGGAAATCAGCTATCCAAAGAATAAGACAGGCTTGGTCACAGTTTATGACAGACACTCAAAGTATTTACCATAAACAAATAGACCTTTGGCTTTTCCTGAAATCCCATTCCTCACCCCTTAACTTGCCAAACTGAGTCCAGAGTAGGATCAATTGGCAGTTCAGGTTCCTGAGGTTACGGACTCTATGCATGACTCCACTGTAAATATTTGATAAGATATATTTTGGCATTTATTAGAAATCAAAAGTGTAATTCTTCGAGCTTTAGTAAGTACCTATGATAGCAAATCACACTGCCATGCGTGTACCTATGCAACAATCTTGCATGTTCTTCACACGTACCCCCAAACCTAAAATGCAATAAAAAAATTAGTACCTGTGATAAAATTACTTATTTTTAAAGAACCAGGAAATGTAGAAAATTAGTTGCCCATTTATGGGGATCTTATAATTTCTTAGTAGCCAAATATCAGAGGTTTTACAAACAAATTTAAAAATCATCCACTTTAAAAGGAGTGAGCCTTTTATCTGAGGAGATGTTTGGTCGTTGTCTTAACCACCTGCCACTGCATGTGACAGGGTTTTATGTTCCTGCCCGGGAGTGTGGGCAAGTGCTCTGAGCTCACCTCACAGGTGACCTGGGAATCCCGAGCCCCTCAGCGCTGGAAACTGGGTCTCTTCCCACTGTTGGGAAACAGACAAACAAATAGAAAACGACAATGTAGGCTGGGTGCGGCGGCTCACGCCTGTAATCCCAGCACTTTGGGAGGCTGAGGCGGGTGGATCACCTGAGGTCAGAAGTTCAAGACCAGCCTGGCCAACACGGTGAAACCCTGTCTCAAAAAAAGAAAGAAAGAAAAAACAGCAATGTAAAGTGGAGATCTGTGATTTGTGTTTATAAACGAGAGTTCTCTCCCATAAGATGACAGGAAATACATTTCAGAAGTTGTCATTCATTATTAGTGGTAATCATTGTAGTAACAGTGTCAGGTAAAAATGGGACAAGCATTTAGAATCCCTCTCCTGTGACCTCCCAAGGAGACTCTGGGCAGGCCCTTGTTTTCCTTGCTGGATGTGTGCACGGCTCCCTACACAGAAAAGCCAGGAGGAGGTGGGAGGGCCTTCTGAATGACAATGCTGGAGAAAAACGCGGAGACCATGCTGCTGAGGGCATTTCAGCAACTCTCCATTTCTACTAGACAGCACCTGCATTTCTTTTAGGGGCTTTCTGGAGTGTGTGTGAGTGTATTG
>NW_016107500.1:5630528-5661055 GCF_001604975.1 Cebus imitator
GGAGGTGTGTGAGTGTGTGTGGGGGGTGTGTGAGTGTGTGTGTGTGCTGACACAGCATCCTAGTGAAACGAACCTTAGGGAAGGAACCTGGTGCCCGGGTCTTTCTTTAGCTACGCTGTCTTCATTTATTGAGTGTTTTCTGAATGCCACGCGTTCCGGTCTTCCCCTGTGAGTCACAGACCTGCAAATGGAAGAGGCTTGTCTTTCTTGCTCCAAAGTCTGTGATCTTAAAAAACACGCCCTTTAAACTACAAGGAAGAGAATTCTCCCAGCAAAATCCAATTTGGGACTAAAATCTTGGAAAAGGGTTCTTGAGAGTGCCCGTCCCCCCGGCCACTGGAATTACTGACCCTCACAGCCTCTCCCAATCACAGCGTCGGAACTGCTACGCGCTGGCCAAGCAGAAGCCTGTGAGCTGGCTGCATCTGTGGAGGCCACGGGAAGAGCCTGGGCGTGGTCCTGACTTCTCATCACTCCTCCATCGGGTCCTGCACCCACCAGAAGATGCCTGGAGAGAAACGTGAAATTAAAGGTTGGTATAGGCAAAAAATTCAAGGACTGTATTTGTGATTCATTGTGTGATAGGTTATTTTAGTTTCTGTTCTGTGGAAGGTATAGCGCATTCCAACAAAAAGCATTAAATGTAGACTTTTCTTTGCACCCAGGCTGTCAATTGCTAAATGTAATGGTCTGATCATGATGCTGAATAAATATGTCTTCAAAACAAAAAAAAAGGATTGGTAAGATCTTAGAGAAAGCAAAGACTGTAAACATGCCGTTTTCCCCGAATCCAGGAAATCTGAGCCTTCTTGTAATAAACAGTAAGAAAACCTTCGAGGAAGCGAATGAAAAGTTTGTCTGATTGTCGTCAGGCTTCCTGCTACAGACACAAAAGGTATCCGGGTACGGAGCAGTGAAGGAGATGGGAAAATGCATTCAAAGTAGTCACGCTTTCCTTCCAGACGTCAGGGCGTGCTCCATCTACTGCTGGGCGACCCGGCTCCGGAGGGAGACCGGGAGGGACAAGTTCCAAGTGCTGTTCGTGGATGACACGAAGAAGCGGCCATGCAGGGAAGATCACTGATGAATAAAAGAACTATTCTTCACCCTATGCGCCACGGGAAGCCGTGTGCTGTTACAGATTCCCAGGAACTCTACATGTTGTGACTTAGTCTCCTGTGTAGTGGGATCTCATGATGGGGCCTTTGGCAGGTTACAGGTCATGTGGGTGGGGCCCTAAGAACGGGATTAGTGCCCTTTAAACAGAAACATGAGAGAGCTTCCTCTTCCCCAGTGTCCTCCCCACCAAGACAGGACCCAGCGAGAAAACGCAGTCTGCAAGCCTGGAGGATGGCCCTGACTGGACGCCAGGTCTCCTGGTGCCTTGATCTTGGGCATCCCAGCCCAGAACCGAGAGGAAGAACTGTTTGCCATTTAAGCCACTCTTTCCGCAGCTCCTGTTGAAGCACCCTCAGCTGGCTGCACAGTAACAAACACTTAAAGAGGGTAAGGAACCTAGAAATTCTAGCAGAAATGGGTACACAGCATCTACAGGCAGCAGAGCCAGCATTTACTAAACTCCGGGACATAGTGAACAGCTGACAGGCAGCGGGGGGTCCTGCTCACGCCGGAGGATGCTGGTTCTGCAGGGGCGCGTAGGTTGGCTTTGAACCCAGACACAGGGTCTTCGCAAGTCACTTGGCTTCTGTGCTCTCTTTTTCTCTGCACTGAATGGAGGCCACAGCATCTAAGCAAGAGGGTGGGTTATGGATGGAACATGACAAGTCTATAAGGGGAAGAAGAAGGCGTCATTTTCTTACCTGTGCTTGGCAGGGAAGGAACCCATCATCACCTCCTGTGCCATGGCTCCGGTGCCTCCTTTATCTCCGCAGTGACGTGACTGGCAGGCAACGTGCTTCCGAGTGCTCCTCCTGCCCGCAGCTGCACCACTCACAGTTCACAGGCAGCCTGAACACCACAGCCAGGAGCAAGGCTGGCTGAGACGCTCCAAGAAGCTGCTCTCTTCCAGGCAGTGTGCTGAGCACCACCCATGCATTTAACCCTCATACAAGCTCCAGGAAGAAGGACTATCATTCACTCTCCGGTTCAGGACAGAGACGGTGCTTAGTCTTTCTACGGCCACAGAGTTAAACATCCAGCCAGAATTCAAACTCAGATTTCCTGACATCTCAATTCCTAATTAAAATTCATTTCGGGCTCCCTGGGCAAATGTACCAGGCGTCCTGCTGTACATGTGGGGACATGCAGTGGAAGCCTGAGTGGCAGGACCAAGGGGCATGCAGCAGAGGCCTGGGTGGCAGGTGCCTCCTGCAACTCCAGTGTGGGTGCCTGTCCTCTGGCCCAAGTGCCACACAGACACCCAGGCATCACGTTTTTAACGATGGTAATTGTTACACTTTTACTCTGTGTCCCAGCTGCCTCCATGAAGATTTGCAGAAGTTTACAGAAACAGAAAATAAAACAACGTAGAAACGGAAGTCGAACATTGGTGTCAGAACCCACCGACTCACCTCACTTCATAGCCCGGGAGGACCTGCTGGTGCTGACGACACCCTGCCCAGGACAGAGGCTGCCGGCTGCTGCACAGCGGGCGCTGCTCCCGCTGTATGGCCCTGCCAGCCTCGGGCTCAAGCAAGCTTTGAAAATCTCTGCTTGTACTTGAGCCACAAAAGCCTGTCATTTTTCTTAAAGATCCTCATTTAGCAGGAAATCCAGTCATCCCACAACCTGACTCTTGCCCCCTTCGTTTGCAAGAGTATGCACCGAAGCTTGACCCCTGGAAGTGTTCCCACCCAAATCTCCTCTGAAACTGTAGCTCCCATCATTCCCAGGTGTTGTGGGCAGCACCTGGCGGGAGAGAACTCAATCAGGGGCAGGTTTCCCAGCCTGTTCTCACGGTAGTGAAGAAGGTCTCACAAGGTCTGACGGTTTTACAGATGGGCATTCCCGGGCACCCGCTCTCTCTTTGCTGGCTGCCACGGAAGACTTCCCTTTGCTCTTCTTCATCTTCTACCACCCTCCCCTGCCATATGGAACTGTGAGTCCATTAAAACTTTTTTTAAAAAATAAATTACCCAGTCTCAGGTGTGTCTATCAGCAGCATGATAACAGACAAATAGAGTAACCTAAAAAACACCTGTGATGCAGGTAAGCTGGGACTGACCTTGCTCTGACCTTCTAAAGAAAGCCCATTCCTTCCGTGTGGATACAATTTTGTTAACCACTCCCATCTTGAAGACAGTAATAAAGGACAATTCCTAATCTTGAAAGGGAAGCAGAGAAACAGAAATGCATCATTCCCCTGGTAATTTGATATGGCAGGAAGAAAGCCATTCCTTTAAAACACACACACACACACACACACACACACACACACACACACACACACACACACTCTAAGGATTCTAGGGATTTTGATGGTACTTTTCAGGGAACCAAAAATATCTCTCTGATGTGGCAGCAAGGACAGGCAATGTGGCCAAGGAGCAGGGCCATCCTGGAGGGCAGGGGCATGTCCCCTGCTCAGCCATGTACAAGCTCCAGGCCACGTGCTCTGGGGCCTCTGAGGATGACATCCCACCAAGTCTATGTGGCGACCTTTGTGCAAATCTGTGAATCTCTCCTTCCTCTTGGATAAGGGGAAGGGTGGATATGAAAGGATCTCATTCTTCCCTCCGTTTAGCTCTCCCATGGTCTCAGGCTCAAACCTAGATCCAAGCCATGCGAAGGCAGGGTGCCAAGCTTTGGAAGGCCTGGCAGCCTCTGCAGGGGGATGAGAAGGGAAGGCACAAAGAGCCTGCAGGAGAACTTGCTGGAAATGATCTGCAGAGGCAGGCAGGGCAAGAGAACACACCCCACAGAATCTTGGCAAGCAGGAGCTCAGGGCCAGCTCCCCTCCCAGGGAAGTCAGGGCCTGAGGCAGGGTGCTTGGAGGTACCTGCCAGGCCTCGAAGGCTCCGGCCACTGTGTACTGCGTACCCTTGGCCACTCGTTTCGCAGTTCCAGGGAAGCCCATTCATATAGACCGCCTTGCAAACTGGGCCTCTTGGAGGCGGACAGCTTACACCTACACAACCCTCTGGGTCAGCCCTGAGACCTCCCACCCGACCCACCCGCCTGCAACCTCGCTCTCCATGTCCCATGGGCAGTGACCCTTCTCACTCACCGTTCCCTGGAAGGGGATATCTAAGGAAGGGAAGGACGGGGGTAAGTTACCAGCACCGACGCTTCCGTACTGCTTGGTTTAGCCATCGATGTCAACCCCACCTTCATACATACCTGCTTTCGTGAGACGCTCCATGATCTTTACACAGGTGACTGGCGTGGGTGTCCATGTGGAGCAATCACCTTGGCTTTTGTCCTGAAAAGGCAAAATCTTCAATGATAATTATCTTATGATTTTGAGAGTTATAACCACAAGAGGAGAAACTGTGTGCCACAGGTTAATTATACACTTAAATCTGGATTTGCATAGTTCAGCTCAGTATCTACAGAAATTACGATTGTGTGCATAAAACTGTATCTGCCATTTGCAATAGATACTTATATCTTTCTATACAGATGGAGTTTAACAAAAAGCTAATTCACTAATATGGAATTTTTCTTAAAAATGACCTGGGATCATACCTGTAAAGTCTCTGCCCTGTAGAGCTGAGCACACCCACTTCATGGCCCACAGGGCGCTGAGCGGCCTCTCCCAGGTGCAGCACACCCCCCAGTGCCCAGCACCACTAATCATCAGGGAAATGCAAAGTAAAACCACCATGAGATGCTACCTTATCCCAGCCAGGATCGTTGTTATTAAAAAGTCCAAAAACAATAAATGTTGGTGAGGATGCCGTGAAACGGGATAGCGTACAGATTGCTGATGGGAATGTAAATTAGTACAACCTCTGTGGAAAACACAGACAATCCTAGGAGGTGTGGGCAAGGGCTGATTCCAAAGACGCCAGTTCTGCAAGAAAGGACAGACAGAAAAAAAAGTAAGTCCAGAACCAGGGACAGGATTATGCCCCAGGCACCTTCTTCACTCACTGGAACCCTCACTGTGACCCGGCATGGGGCTGTGCTAGCTGGTGAGCTCGGTCAACCCCAGAGCAGGCTGGTGTAGACACCGGCACAGAATCTTCAGCCACGGGCCACGTTTGACCAGGCAGGGAGAAACATTCTCCTCTCCTTGTTAGGAGTTTCAGGACAAAGCTAGTTTTGCCACAAAATATAGCACTGCGAGTATGTTTTCCAAAGTTCCTCATCAAATCTGGCCTCGTGGGAGGCAACTCTCCTACCCTGATCTTTAGCCTGGGGTTGCTGAGCTGTCCCGTGTGCAGTGTGTATCTTCCACTACGTCACTGAAGAGTCACCAAAAGTAGGGGGAAAAATGATGTTGAAGCATTCACTGTATCTAAAAGTGCATTGTTTATACACAGCCCCCCAGCCAGACTGAGAAATATTAAGGATTCATATTTGAAAAATCACATTTCCCAAATGGGATATTGGCAACTCTTTCATTTTTTGTCCTTATTCTTTACAGGGGACACAGAAGCCATCACTTCTCAGGCCCCTACCCAAAAATCATCTGGTCTGCTCCTTCTTCTGTGATGCTATTTGCAGGGTTGGGATAATCAGAACCGCATAATTCAATTTTGTTTTAAATTAGCCATTTATTACAGTGTGGGCAAGACATAAACATTTCCATGAATCACACACATAAACTAAAAGTGAAATGAATTTTCCCTATCGACAGGGTAATAGTTTAATTGTACACAGTGATTCGTACATTAAAAGCTGCATACCTGGCAAGCTTTATCGGGTAACAGGGACTTTTAAATGTGCCAATGTTTCTACACAAGTAACGTGGGTCAATTGCAAAAGGGATAACCATAATGATTAAATCATTAAAATTTTGTCTACGCTTCACAGAGCATAGAGAAAATTAACTTCCCACCAACCTCATTTTTCTGCTGAACATGAAATAATGATTTTCTGCCAGTATAATTACAAAGCTAACATCTGATAGAGTCAGCATCCAGCGGGGATTATCACAGGCATGAGTATTAGACCTCATTACCAGCTTGACTGCAAAATTATTACATCTTGTAATTGGAGGGTGAGATTTATATACAGATTGGCCGGGTTTCTGTAAGATTGTAATTACAAGCTTCGTTGCTTTGCTACTTATCACACGGTGCAGGAGGCGGCAAAAACAAGCCGAGGGAAGGCCATTTCATTAAGCTGTAACCCTATCAAGGGAGGAGCGCTGTAACGTCCCTGTATTTATTAGGCCAAACAGAGCTGTTTGCAGAAGGGGAGGCCATTTATTACCGCCTGACAAATGGGATTTCATTTATTTAACCTCGGTGATCTATTTCAGTAAAATGTACAAACGAGCCATCCATTTTATGATTCCGGAGTCAACGCTCAATTATCTAAAGGCTAACTGAGTGTTAAAGTGGCCATCTGCTAGGATGAATTCATTGATTTAATTTGCCGCGTGTTGCTGAATGATTCAGGGCAGGGGAGGAGGTGGGCGCTGCCTGAGCGGGGCAGGGCGGGCCGGGCGCCCCGGGTGTGCGCGCGGGGGCCGGGTGTGCGCGCGCGCGTGTTTAATCCGCACACAATGCGGGAGGCGATCAATAGCAGCTTAACTTCTATGAGACAAGGAGTTAAGTTGTTCGGCTCCAGCCAGAACACCTTTGTTCTCCCATAACAAGTAATCTCCGCGGCGGAATTAATATTGACAGGCTGGCTTCTTTGTGGCTAATTTGGAGGGCACCCGGGCCAATGGGCGGGCGGGCGGTGATAGAGCTGTTATTAGGGTTCATTAGGCCCGGGGCGATCGATGCCCAGCCGCCCGCAGGAAGGAGGTGCGCCTCGCCCGCAGCAGGCAGCCGCACTGCGCTCCAGCTCTCAGAGGGGCCTTTTGCAAACTAAATACAGAGGGAGGAAATTACTGGGGCAGGAAATACACGGGCGTTTCTTTGTGAGGCAGGTCTCCGTGTTCTGAGCCATGGGCTTGCGGGGGAGCAGGAGGATGGGAAACGCCGGGAGCCAGGCTTGGAGGCGACCGGGCCCTGCTAGGCCCCAGGGACCGCATTCCCCAGGATAGGACCCGGCAGCCAGCTGTGGGTCAGCTCCCGAGGGCTTGCTGCGCCCCCACCTCCGCCTCCCACACTCCCCCCACCTCCGCCCCCCACACGCCCCACACCCCTGTCTCCTCTCCTTGCCAAGCCCCACAAGCCGGCTCAGCCTCTGTGGAGTGAACGGGAAGGTTCCATGGCAGGAATGAACGCTCCTGGGGTGGGGAAATGGTCTTCCTAGAGCGTACATGCAGTTCCTTGCTGTGGGAGTGTTCTGTCAGAGACGTCTTCACCACACAGAAGGAGCCCCCAGAGCAGGTGCTCACAGGGAAGTTTCCAGAACATTCCTCTCTGCAAGATGCTGCCTCTCCCAACTCCGAAAGGCCGTGGTGGGTACAAGCACCCGCCAGGCAATAACACATTTCTCCTGTGTCTGACTCCGCGCACATGAGAAGCTTTCCAGAGTGGGCACAGGAAAGCAGAGCGCCCTGCGTGTTTCTGTGCACGCCCGACAGCTGCGCATCACATCCGGACAGCATCACACGCCAGAAGGGAAGGGGACAAAAGGCATCTGCTCAGGGACAGGCCTGTGCGGACGAGGGCTGTGGCTCCGGCCTGTGATGCCCATGTCCTTGCAGGTGGGTGGAGGGTGAGTGGAGAGGGTGGCAGCCTCTGCTCTGCTGCTGGCCGGGCCCACGTGCTTCTCTGCCCGCAGCCCAGGGGCAGATCTGGATTCTCTTCACGCAGGCTTTCCCACTGTGGTCACAGTCTCTGTTCTCCCCATCTCCGCCCCCCCCGCCCCAGCTAGCTCAGGGTCGGCCTCCAGCTGTGGGCCCCGCCGCATACCTCTGCCCACCTCTCCCTCGCTCACCGCCAGCCCCCTCTCTCCACCCGTGCCTTCTTCTCTAAGTCCTTCGTTCCTAAGCAACTCTGAAGGGAGAGCGCACCTCTCCGTGTGGCTCCTCCTCTCGACGTCCAGAGCTGCCCGGGTCCTGCCGCACACAGCCACAACCCGCTCTCCTGGCGAATGAGCCTTTGCCAAATGCAGTCACGGCTCCCACCAGTGTGTCTCATGGGTTCCCAGGTGGGACGGCCACGCAGCACACCAGGACATCACCTGGGCGACACCGTCCACAGAGAACAGGAGAACGCTGACGGCCTCAGGAGGTGGGCTGTGCTGAACACCAGCGTGTCTTCAGGGCCCGGTGGGCACGGCAAGGAGCCTGGAGTCCGCCCCATGGAGGTCACGGTGCGGAAGCCCAGGGCGTTTGCCGCAGGTGTGACGACTCACAGCTGCCTCAGCACTGCATGCGCAGTTCTCTGGGAGGGAAATGCACCTGTGTTTTTAAACACGTATCGCTAGTCCAAAAGCTCCAGATGAGAGTTTTCTCCAGGGAATAATTTTGGACATCCCCTGCCTTTATGAGCGTTGGAAACATTCTGCACCTCCCATTTTCAAAGCCGTTCCTGTATTACACTGCATTATTTGAATTACCCCAATAGTGGCCACTCTTTGCCATGGAAGAGCCCAATTTTTTTCTTATTTTTTCTTGAAACAAACTGAAACCAGTGTTTCTGTCACATGTACACTGCGCACTTAGTTTGTCTACTCAGTACGTTTTCATTACACTGATCAAGTTGTAATCACTAAGAAATATTTACACTTGAAACTTAGAAAATCATTAACGAATGGGCTAACCTATGCATTATAACTTATTTACTTATAAAATTTATTTTAAGACAGTTCTTGGCTTCTGCCAGGAATCTACAGAATAAATATGAGCAGTGGGTCAAGTTTGCCCCTTAGAACCTGAATTACCTTATTGATTTTTGTATCTAAAGAAGTATATGACACTCTATCTTGCCTTGCTTATTTGCTATTTTAGGGGCAAGCTGCTTTAGGCTGTATTTATTTAGAGCAATCAAAGTGATGTAGTCATTTAATCATCTGCACAATCTAAATGGTTCCCACAAGCCATTGAAATAAGGAACTGACTTGGTCTCAGAAATGGCCACAACAGCCAGATTAGTTGCAATGCTTGGATCAGTCAGTTGCTTAAAACAGAAACACACACAAAAACAAAACCAACAACAGTGATGTCAGTACAGCCATAGCCGGCAGAGACCATGTGTGGTGTGCACTTCCAAGCAGAGGTCTGCATTTGTGTGGGGTGTGGGGGGATCCACAGTCCTCAGTGCCCAGGAATGTGTGGACCCACGGCTTTGTTGATTATTCAGTTTTTGTCACCACAGGGAATTGAAGACTGGGGGTTGGGTCAAGAGTTGAGCAGGACTCCAAGAGTTGAAAGCAGCATATCCCATGACTGACACCAAAATGCCTTTTCCAGTAAAGGGAGGAGTTGAAGTGCTGGTCTCCAAGGGTCACAGACCCACACAGCCACCGGAGAGAAGGCGGGAAGGTTTCCCAGCTTCAACCAGACTCATTTCCTCCATTCGAGGCACTGACTCCAGGGAGCCTTCTTGTCAGAAATACAATCTTTTTTTGTCTGCCCTTAAAAAAATAAAAAGAGTTGTTCAAATCCCAATTGTTTTCAGCAATAGAAAAAAGCACAGCAGGATATGTCTAGCATTTTCTAAATATCAATGAGTTATTGTTCAACTCACTCTTTCTACTTCAAGACAGCAGAAACTACAAGATTAATTTATGTTGTTCATCCCTTGAGAAGTTGTCCAATTTATAATAAACATTAGTACATAAACCTAGACACAGTCACATTTATTACTTATATCTAACATACTCAGAGTCTGAGGAAACGACATTACCATTTTTCAGAGTATTGTGATGCTACAAATTAATTGAGAAAAATAATTTACATTACATTGGAATTTGAACTCTTTTTGATTCAGCTTTCTCCCTTAAAGAATTTCTTCTAGCAGCAAGCCCTCTTTAGACTATTTCCATTTAATGAAATTATTGATACAGTTAGATTTAAATCTGCCTCGTTGAAAGATGTCCATATTTTCTATTTGATTTTTATTTTCCTCATTTTCTGCCTTGTTTTGAATTAATTTAATATTTTTATGTTTTAATTTTGTCTCTACTATTGATGCAATAGTTCTATCTATTCATCCATCTATCTAGCCATCTATCCATCTATCCTTCCACCTATCTATCCATCTATCCATCTATCTATCCATCTATCCATCCATCTATCTATCCATCTATCCAGCCATCTATCCATCTGTCTATCCATCTATCCATCCATCTATCCATTTATCCTTCCATCTATCTATCCATCTATCCATCCATCTATCCATCTGTCTATCCATCTATCCAGCCATCTATCCATCTATCCATCCAACTACCTAGCCATCTACCCTTCCACCTATCCAACTATCTATCCAACTATCCTTCCATCTATCCATCTATCCATCCATCTATCCATCTATCCTTCCACCTATCTATCCATCCATCCATCTATCTATCCATCTATCCAGCCATCTATCCATCTATCCATCCATCTATCCATCCATCTATCTATCCATCTATCCATCCATCTATCCATCCATCTATCTATCCATCTATCCATCCATCTATCCATCCATCTATCTATCTATCCATCTATCCATCTATTTACCTATTCATCTGATATAGTTTGGTTCTGTGTCCTCACCCAAATCTCATCTCAAACCGTAATCCCCATAATTCCCACATGTTGAGGGAGGAACCTCGTGGGAGGTGATTGGATCATGGGTGTGGTTCTTCATGCTGCTCTCATGATAGTGAATGAGTTCTCATAAGATCTGATGGTTTTATAGGTGTTTGAGAGTTCCTCCTTCATGCTCTCTCTCTACCTGCCACCATGTAAGATGTGCCTGCTTCCCCTTCTGCCATAATTGTAAGTTTCCTGAAGCCTCCCCAGCCATGTGGAACTGTAAGTTAATTAAACCTCTTTCCTTTATAAATTACCCCGTCTTAGTATCTTTATAGCAGTATGAGAAAGGACTACTACTTATCTATCTGTGTACCTATTGATCTCTATCTATCTATCTACACCTATTTATTCATCTATCCATTTATCTACTTATCTATTCATCTATCTATATACATCTTTCTATTCATCTATGCATCTATTTACCTATCCATCTATTTATTCATCTATCCATCCATCTATCCACCTATTTATCCATCTGTCTATCCATCTATCTATTCATCTATCCATGTATCTAACTGTCTATCTGTCCTTCTATTCATCTATCCATCCATCTATTTATCCATCTATCTCTCCTGCACCTGTCTTTTGGGCTACTATAGTCATACATTTCACTACTACTGATTTTATAGATTTCCATTCCCTTTCATGGTTGCTCTGGGAATTTAATACACCTTTTTTAACTTTTAGTAGGTCACTTTTTATGTAAAATATTGAAATCTTACAACTTTAAGGTCTATATTTCTTTCCTGCCCTTATGTTATTATTGTCATATATAATACAACCACATACACTACAAACTCATGACACAATCTTCAATTTTCAACACAGTTTATAGCTTCTATGAAATCAAGGTGAAGAAAGGCAAAAAAAAACAGTATTTTGAATTTATTCAGGTATTTGCCATTTCTGATACTCTTTGTGTCCCTTGTGTTCTGAGCTTCCATCTGGTGTCACTACTATTCTTCCTCAGGAACTACTGTCAACATTTCTTGTAGTGACGGGTTCTTTTAGTCATCTTATATCTTAAAGTGTCTTTATTTTACCTCCATTCTTGGATGACAGTTTCACTGGATATGGTATTTGGGGTTGACATTCATTTTCTTCCAGCACTTTAAGGATGTTAGTCCACTTTCTTTTGGCCTCCATGTTGCTAATAAGAGGCAGCTCTTGACTGACTTTTCTGCAGGTCTTAAGTCATACTTTCCTCTGCCCATGCGTGCCTGGAAGTGGCTTTGTTTGTTTGTTTGCTTGCTTGCTCGCTGGATGCTGAAAACTGTTAATTTTATGTTGTTGGATGCCAGATTTTATTCCTACAAAGAATATTGTGGGGGTGGGGTTCCTGTTTATACTTAGGTTTTTTGAAATTAGTTTGATCTTTTGAGGATTTGAAGCTTGTTAGGGAAAGTCAGAGTGCTACATAGTCTAAAGCTAATTTAGCTAATTTAGCTCCACTTCTGAAGCAACGTGTCTTAGGACTCTATCTGATACCTTATGTATTATGCACTTTTTCTGCATTGGCTTATTGGAATTCAAACTATTCCCAGATCTGTGTAAACTTTGAGAAAATGTTCAGCCTATTGCTATCAGATGGTTCTTTCTGTTTGTAGTAAATTGTTTTTTCTTTCTTGAGAGCAGAGATATTTTCCTTGTCCCTGGTGTCTTTCAGTTGCATTTCTGTATCTAGGTGAGGATTTCTTTTTAATTCTGCTTGGGGTTTCCTGGGCTTCATAAGCTTGATATTTGGTGTCTGCTGTCAGTTCCTGACAGTTCAAAGCCTACCTTTCTCATGCTGCCTCTTCACCACACCCTTACCTCTCTGCCCTTTCTTTGAACACTCTTGTGTATTTTCTATGTTTTTGTAACTCCGTTGTGCATCTTGAGTCAGTCCTTAAAACCTGTCTTCCATATTTTATAGAGAGTAACTTAGCTCCAGTTCAGCCTCTCAAGGCGCTGTGACCCACCCACTGTGCTTATTTCAATTATTGTGTTTTCCATTTCTCAACCTTCTATTTGGTTCTTTGTCAGTTCCACATGTCAATCTCGACGGTCTCTGTTGCCTTCATCATTTATGCATTTCCTCCTCTGATTTTTAAATGTATTACATGTGTTTACTTTATGTTCTGTGTGTGGTGATGCCAATGTCCGGAGTGTGTGCAGCTCTGATTTTTAGCTGTTTCTGCTCATCCTGGGTTGTGGCAGCTTACTTCCTCATTGGTTCTATGAAGTTTTGTTCTGACCTCATGTTTCACGGAATTTCATCAATGGGAAGTCCTTGAGGTCACTGTCCTTCTGTAAAATATGTTCCTCCAGAAAAGCCCTGAATTTGTTTCTGCTTGAGTGTAGCAACATGAATAGGACTTTTCCCCCATGATTCTCTCCATTAGAGTCAAAATTAAGACAGGTTCTCCTCCAGAAAGTGAGTTTTCCAGACTTCCCACTGAGGATGTGATTCCCGAAAGCCTGGGCTTTGTGGAGCCCCTGGCATGACCTCCCTCTCACCCCACCCAGGCCCTGCCTCCTGTTCCACCTCATGAGACCCTATACACTCAGGCTCTCGCCGCCAGAGGTAAGTGCACACCCTCGCAGCAGTGGCTTGTCCCACGGATGCAAGGCCACCCCAGGCAGCTAAGCAGGTTACTCTACTCACAGTAGAGTAGCGGGCAGCGAGGAGCCAGGAGCACGCCCTATGATGTAGGCAGTGAGCCAGAGCCCCAGCTTCAGCACCATGCCTTCCTGTAGTCCCAGCACACTTTCACTGATGCCAGCCTTGTCAGAGATGCTGGGTGGAGGGACTTCTCTGAACACACAGTCAGAAAGAACGCGGGTAAGGCGAACTCCACAGCCTTGTTTCCCCCAAGCACCCTGACTCCCGGTCAGCATTGGTCATGTCTCCACCGCCTCACTGTGCCCATGCCCGGCCTACAATTTGCTTCTATTTACCAGCCAAACACAATACCCGTTCCATTTTGTAAGTTACAAAACAATGTAAAATCCTCACAGAAAATCTAAAACTGCCTCAATAATTTCCTTAAGATGAATTAAAAATTCAGAATTATGACAAATAATACTTGAATAACTTACCCATATAATTACTGTATTTCAGTAAGAAGCTACCAGAAAAAGCTAAATGTATGACATAAACATGAGACAAAATATTGCATATCATTTGGAATAAGATTAACAAAGAAAAACCTATCACTTTTAAGCAAAACTTACCAGTGGTCTGGCTTAAATTTGGGTTGAATTCAGGGTTAGCCCAGTCAGAAGAGCCACGTGGATGAAAAGCTTTCACTTTGCGTTTCTTGTGATAGCTCCCTTAGGAAGCAGATTTCTTGCCATTTCACATCTAATATGAGTCCATTATTGGTGAAAAGATGGCTAAATTGGTTGATCATTTTGTAATAAAATATCTCATGACTTGTTTATCTGATCCATGAAGAGCACATTCTCAAACTGTTCAGTGTTAATGGGCCCGTTGCCCTAAAATGGTGAATTACTGACTCTCGGGGAGACGTGGGGTTGGAAAACTCAAATCAGATTTCCTGCTTGAAATTGACAGATTGCAGTTAAATTGTTGGAATCAAGAATGCATGCCCTTTGCCTC
The DNA here is from genome assembly GCF_001604975.1 of Cebus imitator. Classification (NCBI taxonomy): domain Eukaryota; kingdom Metazoa; phylum Chordata; class Mammalia; order Primates; family Cebidae; genus Cebus; species Cebus imitator. The sequence goes on from NW_016107500.1 coordinate 5,644,907, forward strand.
TCACACTGTGGAGATGCCTAAAATGTAAAACCATTTCTAACAACACTATTAAATTGGCTTTAAAAAAAAATACTTCTTGACACAAAATTGCAGATTCGAATGTGAAAAAGTTACACACACAAACGCAGAAATATTGTGGTACAATTCGAAAGGTCCAATGTCTGTGCTCCAGTAATGTATTTATCTTAGTTTGGTTTGAGCTAGGTTTGGAAATGTTATGTACACATTCATTCACCATTCAAGTGTCCATTGACTGAGGTGCCTGCTCGCCACGTTTTACTGTGGGCTGACCACATGCCAGGGCCGTACTAGCAACGAGGGCACTGCAGTGTGCAGAGACGTGGTGCCTGGAGAGATGGCAGGCAGCTGTGCCAGATTTGAGCCACGTCCCATTGATGCAGAGCCTAGCTCTGGAGTCAGGTGAGCACAGGTGCAGGGAAGCCTGCATCCCAGCCCTGCCTGGCAGCCTGGGAAGATTGCTCGCCTCTCTAAAATTCAGTGTTTCTACCTATGAAACAGGCTGAATAACAATATTGACTTGCAAGCGAATCACGAGGAACCGGTGAGACGACCTGCCTGGAATGCTTGCTACCCTCACAGACGTCCACTAACACTACATTCCAAAACACACGTGCCTCAGAAAACACGGCGAGGCGACCCAGCAGTTGGCAAATGCCCCACGTCCCAGCCGCTGTGTTGTAGCACCAGCTGCAGGCCCTTGTGGCCTCCCTGCAGGTTGCACAGAGGAAAGCCCTGGCCAGCCGGGCTGGCATCGGTGGGTGGCTCCCGCCTCTCCTATAAGGGCTGCAGCATCAAGATCCACTTTGCAGGACTCTGGGAGGAGACAGTGGGTTTATTAAAAAGGAGAGACCCCTCCATTCTCTCTGAAAACTATGAAGATCATCAGGAAGATAGCGACACCTTTCACAAAATTAGAAAAAAAACCTCTCGCCACCGCACTCCCCAGAATGACTGAAGCAGCTGGAACTTGGCCCCAGCCCGGGGCAGTGTGCAGTCCGGGGTCTCCAGGGAATGACCCAACTCAGGCCCCAGCTTCTACAGCTGCTGGAGAGCAGGGGGCGGCGGGAGCGGGCAGCTCCCTTCCCTTGCATTCACCTCTGCAGGGCTGATGTGTTTTACCGCATTGCTGCTCTTCACTCCCAAGCTGCCAACACGTGGCCTCCTGTGCCAGACCACCCTCCACCGTGACGGCCTCTGTTTCCGGAAAACTCTGCTGCCTGATTTCCTGGGGCACGTTCTCCCTGAACCAGAGCTCCCGCTTGTCTTGGCCTAGTGAGTGGAATCATGAAGTTGCAGTGATGCCAGATGAACAAGCCCAGGGACCTGAAACGCACCAGGCCATCTATCGTCAAAATGCCACATGGCGCGCTGGGAAGATGCTGAGTAGATTCCGGCTGCTCCCAACACACACACCAAGGAGCTGCGTGAGGAGCAGGAGTTGTTAATCAGCTTTACCATAGTCATCATTTCACCATGTCGGCGCACGTGAGGACATCACGTTCTGAGCCTTAAACATGTACAATTTTTATTTAAAATGTAAAGTAATGATAGGCAATCATAATGAAAATAAATGATAGCAAAAACCCAATCTAATGGTCTTTACCCAATCTAATGGTAGTGGTTAGACACAATTATTAGTGTCCTGAATAAACTGGTCTCTCAAGACTTTTAGGAGGAGTAAGGTTTGGTGCAGAGAGACAGAGTCACCTGAGCACTCACAGCAGGTGGATTCTGAAGAAGCCACTCAGGAGCGGCCCGTGCCCTGGGCACTGCATCCCGGCGAGGCCCACAGTGGTGCTTCCACACGCGAGCGTGTTCCATCCAAACCTCTGCCCTCCAGCTCAGGAGCTACCTGCCCAACATAGCTGTTGGGTGCTTGAAACATGCTTTGTCTGGCCAGGCATAGTGACTCACCCTTGTAATCCCAACACTGTGAAGAGCTGAGGCAGGCAGATCACTTGAGGTCAGGAGTTTGAGGCCAGCCTGGCCAATATGGCTAACCCTTGTATTTACCAAAAACACAGACATTAGCCAGGTATGATGGCACATGTCTTTAATCCCAGCTACTCAGGAGGCTGAGGCATGAGAATCGCTTAAACCCAGAAGGCGGAGGTTGAAGTGAGCCGAGATCGCGCCACTGCACTGCAGCCTGGGTGACAGAGAGAGACTTTGTGGAAAAAAAAAAAAAAAAGTGTAAAATACACACCCAATTGCCAAAAAAAAAAGTAAAATTTACATGTTGAAATGATATTTTTAGTATACCGGGTTAAATAAAATATATCATTAAAATAAATTTAAAAAAAAAAACCCACAAACTCAAGTGCTTTAGGAACCAGGCAAGGAAGAAGAGACACTCTATGTAAGAGAGAGGTGGGCAGGCACGTGGGGAGGGAGGGAGGAGCCCTGCCTGAAACTGTCGCATCCAAGTTCCACCTGAGTGGACAGATCATGGCTGCCACTGAACAGCTGTGTGTCCAGCCAGGAGCCCAGAAACCCTGTGCTGAGGCTCCCAGAAACCTCCTTCCAGCCAATCAAAGTCCTGTTCTCAGAAGGAGGGCTGGCTTTGGGATAAAGAGAATCTGGGCTCAAATCCAGGTGAAGTGAATTATTTCAGTGTTGGAGCCTCAGTTTCCCCAATGTAAATTGGGCCCAGTAATACCATCACCACCTCCCAGAGTGATTACGAGGTTTGGGACAGAAACTTGTCTCAGCATGTATGCAAGTTCACATATGGACTTGACTCCAGAAAGCAGTGACTAGTGGCTACACAGTGATATTATCTAGATATTTTACCAGTCATGAGCATTCATGCCTGAAAACACCTCCAGGTAACTTACATCTGCCACACAGGTGAGGAGACAGAGGCTCGGAGCCCCAGAACCACAGCCCTGGGTACAGTGTCGGGGGTCCTCTCTGAGTCCCTGGCTCCTCCCCACAAAACACTTATCATTGTGATCTTGGAGAGTAAATTTAGAATCTGACCCATGTTGCAAAATAACCGCATAAAGTTCCTACTAGGTATTAATTTTTTTGCTATGATAAAGCATACAGAATACTTGCAACTGTAACCATTTGTCAGTGGGCGATGCAGTAGTGTTAAATCCATCAACAATTTGTGTAGCCGTCACCACTGCTATCCCCAAAACTTTTCAGCATCCGCATCATAAGCTCAGCACCTCCAACAACAACACCCTCTCCATCAACACTTCTAACCACACCCCTCCATCCATTCCCCAGCCTTGGCTGTCTCCGTTCTACCTTCTGTCTGTGCGTTTGCCTATTCTAGGTATTCCGTGTCCGTGGAGCGCTGTCATATGTGTCGTTTAGTGTCTGCTTCCTGCGTTCCATGTGTTTTGCAGGTTCGTGCTGGTTGTAGCATGTATCAACACTCCACCTCTTGTTGAGGCTGAAACCATTCCCTGGTACGGACCAGGCTGGGTTTACCCATTCGCCCCTCGATGGGCATGGCTGCTCCTGGCTTTTGGCTGTCATGAATGATGACATTGGGCTGCTATGAACTTTGCTGTACAATGACCTGCTCCGGCCTCTGCCTGCAATTCTTCCAGATACGTATGCCTAGGAACAGAGTTTCTATGTGGTATGGCAGTTCTACATTTAACTTTGTAAGGAGCCACCACACTTTTCCACCCCAGCTACTGGGTAATAGTTTTTATTGAAATTTACAGTGTGTTTTGGGGGCTTTGGACCCTTACCTCACCACCAAGTAAAATATGTTACTGTGAAATGCACTGAGTTCTGGAAGAAAAAAGCCCAAGAACTTAACAGCACTGCAAAATAAATTACAACATACATCATGAATGCCCTACCTAATACCATATATACAGGAAGTTCTAGAGGTAAACCAACAGCTATGACCGTAGTAAAACAAAATACAATGTAATTCTAAATGTCCTGGCCAGCAATTACATGTATAAGAAGTTTTAGAGGAAAGCCAACAACTTAAGCTCATAACAAAATAAAATACAACATGAATCATCCATGCCCCAGCCAACAACTGCATGTATGCAAAGTTCTGGAGTATAACCAAGAACTTAAGACCGTAGTGAAATAAAATACAGCATAAATCATAAAAGCCTGGTCAACAATGACGTGTGTAGGAAGTCGATGACTTTAATTTACTATACATTGACCAAAGTTTTTACTCTGGTTATTCCTGCTTCAAGCTTAGCCCTAAGGAAAGGAAAAGGGAAGAGAAAAGCATAATTAAAACAAAAAAGTTATAGCCTCGTTTTGTCTCTTTGTCTCCACTAGAGACTAAGTATTTATTCCTAGGCTGCCCCATCAGTTACTTCAGAGACGTTCGCTGAAGTCCACTCACTGCCAGGAGCTTCGCTGAGTCCCAGCAGGGCTCACGTGCACTTAGCCCTGTTTTTATATATGCTTTTTACAGTGGAAGAGGACCTGAAGAAAGGGACTTTTTCTCCTTTGTTTTCAAGTCAAAACCCAGAGTCCTTTACTGATCATCTGACCCAGGAAATGGGAGTAGTTGGAACAAGAGAACTGAGGCCTCACCACCGACCCTCACCACCGTCCCCCAGCTTTGTGACTTGGGTCCTTCAACTTTATTTCTCTGGTCTCAATTTGACCTTCTATGCAGGAGGAGTGGACTGTGGACCCAGTTACCCTATCACTGGGCTGGGCCTGGAGAGCACAGCTGGGCAGAATGAGAGGGCCAAGTGTAAAGAGGCTTGTGATGGAATCTTGAGGATACACCCAGGTGTGCTGGGGTCTCAGGGACACACACTAGTGTGGTGAGCTCTCAGGGACACACCCAGGTGTGCTGGGGTCTCAGGGACACACACTAGCATGGTGAGCTCTCAGGGACACACCCAGGTGTGCTGGGGTCTCAGGGACACACACTAGCATGGTGAGCTCTCAGGGACACACCCAGGTGTGCTGGGGTCTCAGGGACACACACTAGTGTGGTGAGGTCTCAGGGGCACACCCAGGTGTGCTGGGGTCTCAGGGACACACCAAGTTGTGCTGGGTCTAACACACCCAGGTGTGCTGAGGTCCCAGGGTTGCACCCACATGTGTTGGGGTCTTAGGGACATATCCATGTGTATTGAGGTCTCAGGGACATACCTAGGTATGCCAGGGTCTCAAGGACATAATCAGGTGTGTGGGGGGCTCAGGGTCACATCCAGGTGTAGGGCTGCAGAAGGAGCTGGCCAACCCCCTGGATACCAGAAGTGGACTAGGCATTGCCAGATGAGGGAGAGAATGATGTGCTGATGGGTTTTCTTCTGATGAGGAACCTGCAAGCTTGACCTTAAGCTGGCCTCGGTGTGAACTTCCCACGCTCACCCGGGTGGAACCGGACTGTGGAGCTGACACGGGGATCTGTCTCTACCGATTTGGAGCAAGGGTGGGGGAGTCTCACGGCAGCCACTCCAGGAAGGAAATTTCAGACGCAGCTTTTCTGAATGTGAATTTAGGACACATTAGCGATACTGAGCCGTTAGGGTGGCGGGTGTCCACCAAGGCCCCAAGGAAGCAGTGCTCAGTGTGCTGCAGTCACTCGGTGAGCACCGCAGCAGAAGCCGGGTTTTTAAATAAGTGAATGACTAGATGAGGTCAATCTTGACTCTGCTTTTAAAAGGGAAGCTCTTGTCAAAATAGCTGGAAAAGATGCAGCCTGTGGAGGCCAAACAGGGAGGCTTCAAGGTTGTGAGGTCCTCATGGGTTCTCCTCTGTGGCAGGTGAGCCCTGAGGCCTGAAGGCCACTCAAGGCACGGTCCCCTCACCTGGCACCCATGGCTGATGATGGACCAAAAAGAGCGCCATCCTCAGTCAGCGGCATCGGAGCTCTCTCCTCAAATGCACGTCTCCCGTCTGGACTGCCGAGGCTCTCTACCAACAATCCTACCCTCTCCATGTTCAGCTGCAAACAGCAAGTCCTAGGTCTTCATGATCAATAGCCCACGCCATCCAGAACTTGGGGGTGGTGGTTGAACGTCAGTGAAGATGAGCAAGTTCATAGTAAAAGAGAACATGGAGGAAAGAGAGCAAGACTGCAAGGAAGGGGGAGGATAAACGTGGGGAGATGGGGGAGAGAGAACGGGAAAGAGGGAATGAGAGAGAGGGAGAGAAGGAGACAGGATAAGAGAGGGAGAACAGGAGGGAGAGGAAGGGAAAGAAGGAATGAGAGAGAGAGACACAGAGAATAAGAGAGAGAAAGAATGAGAGGAGACAGAGAATGAGAGACAGGGGGGAGACCTCTGCTCCCACACTCAGGTCCCTTCAGGAGTGGGCACAGGAACCTGGGCTGGACGCGAGGGCGCCGTGGCTTACTTATACACGTCACCTGCCTCTCACCAGACCTAAGGAACTGCCACCCTTAGGTCATCTGGGAGATGAGCTTGGGTTTTGTAATTTCCTGAGGGGAGGAGAAGAAAGCAGCTCACTTCAGCTCAGCAAGACCCTCATTCCAGCTCGGGCACCCTGGCACGCTAGACCCCCAGCACGGCAGAAGCCGCAGATCACCCAGGGCAGGGAGACCTGCATGTTTCTGGTAAATCTGCTGTTCCTGCCAGGTGAGCAGGTGTATTTTCTGGCAGATTAATGGTGGCCTTGTGGCTTTCCAGCACCCACTGTCCCCTCATCCCACCCCACCCTATCAGAGGGAGAGCAAATCATGTTTTGGGAGACACTTGGTACTATAGAGGGTACCCGGTTAGGCACAGGTCCTAGAACAGGGCCCAGGTCGCCTGCAGCCGAAAAGTCCACCATAGACCCCTCCTCTTCTTGGCCCCACGACACTCATCACAGGTCCTGACGTCCTGGGAGATGCAGACCCTGCTTTCCAGCCACGGCAGCACGCAGGCACCATAGACATGATGGCCAGGGGACACGGTCACAGACATTCTTTTGGTGTGGTCCACTGGAGATGTGATCACGTGCTCAACCCTGAAGCAAGAGAAACAAACTGAGCAGAATCGGAGGCGGGAACGGGGAGAGCCTCAAAGATCCATCAGCTCACCTGTGGAGAGAGAACCAGGGAAAAACAGTATTGATTTTTTCACAAGCCAGTGCACAGATTTGTCAGACAAAAGAATAGAGATGTCAACCCCTGGACCGGCTCTCCAGCCTGCAGAGCCTCAGGCGTCCGGAGCCACAGCCGCACTCAGCGACTCCCACGCTGGCTGCCGAGGGGGTGGGCAGTTCGATTAAAGAGGAAACGCCAGCCGTCGCACGGACATGTGTGTCATTAAGTCCCACCTGAGCAGAGCTTCCAGCACCGCCCGAGAGATGCGGCTCCCCGGTCTCAGCGTCTGCCGAGGTCACCTGTCTCCCCTGCAGGCTGTGGGAGGCACTTCTGCACGGGGTCACAGGAAGGTCTTGGATATTTTCCTGAAAGTTGGTTCTGTTAGAAAACTCCAAAACCGATGGACAATTTTAGATTTCAAAGAGAATCCAGTGCAGCATAATTTTCATACCCTAGCCTAACAAAAGGGAATCTGAGCTGATTATTAGAGCCTTACTGTTTTCAAACACCGCATGTTCTCGTTCATAAGTGGGTGTCGAACAATGAGAGCACGTGGACACTGGGAGGGGATCATCACACACTGGGGCCCGTTGGGGGTTGTGGTCTAGGGGAGGAATAGCAGCAGTGGAGAGATTGGGGAGGGACAGCATTAGGACGGATACCTAATGTAGATGACGGGGTGATAGATACAGCAAACCACAATGGCATGTGTATACCCATATAACAAACCACATGTTCTGCACATGTACTGCAGAACTTAAAGTATAATTTTAAAAAAGAGGTTTACTGTTTTACCTGACAGCGGGGGAAGAGCAAAGACACCCCCAGGTCTCCAGGCATGCAGGTGGAGGAATTTGTTCCCTAATGCACCCTCTGAACAAACACCTGAATACACGGTAGAACTCGGTGTATCTGGAGAAGGGGTGTTTGTTAATTGCATTTTTAAATATCTAGCTAAGCACAACACCCCTTCAGAGTCCAGCTGTCCTTTAAGATTCTTTCCAAAATAAATCTAACAATTTTCTGGATCTACTATGCTGAGCAATTTGACGACATTGGTCATTTGGGGAAAGCATGGCTGTCAGAGACCATTCAGAACATAATCCTATGCAGATGAAGGGCTCCAGGTAAGGAGCCCCACAGAAGATTCGGAACTGCTTCATTTTGTGTTTATTCCTTTATTCAGGCTTGACAGTTTTCTCTAAGTTTTACCTTCCTCTTTGTAAGAAGGAATCTGCTGAATCACGTAATTTAAATTTCTCATTGGTCATTTCTAATTAATAAAAGGTTACGAATGTTGAGTAGTAGCTGGGTGCCATAAAACATGAGTGGCCAATATCCTAACTCCTAAAATAACAGTTTCTGACAATACAATTGCTACATTTCTGAAAATTATCAGAGCTAGGTCATCCTATTCGGCATATACTCAAGCCTGGTTTTTTGTTGTTGTTGTTCTGTTTTTGTTTCTGTTTTGAGACCGAGTTTCACTCTTGTTGCCCAAGCTGGAGTGCGATTCTCCTGCCTCAGCCTCCTGAGTAGCTGGAATGACAGGCATGCACCACCACACCTGGCTAATTTTATATTTTAGCAGAGATGGGGTTTGTCCATATTGGTCAGGCTGGTCTCGAACTCCCAACCTTAGGTGATCCACCTGCCTCAGCTTCCCAGAGTCCTGGGATTACAGGCATGAGCCACCATGCCCGGCCAGGTATGTTTTTTTATGTACATTTCTTAAACATGCTTGTGCCTCCCAGGATATTAAGAGAAACGTCTCTTCTTAAATGCAATATCTCAAACATTAGAAAGCACAATTGCCTAGATTAGATTCACGGAGCTCCCTCGGCGGGTTCCTGAGTGGGAGCCTGGGCGATCTCCACACCACTGTTTCTGGAAGACTCTGAGGACGCACCCCCCGATGATGGGAAATGAGGTCAGCATCCCCCGTGGTTCAAAGATCCTGGGATCCGTGACCAGAAGTTACAGATTTGGGCATTGCTCAGTGTAATGGCTGTGAGACCCCAGGGCAGCGTCCTCTCTGAAAGCTCATCTGCTCAGACACAAAGTGCAGAAACTTGGGGTGAGTTAGGACACAGTGGGCTGCCCTGACCAGCCTTGAGCTTCGGTTTTCCAGGAAGCTGGGTCCCGGCTAGTGGAGCGGGCTGTGCTGTGGCCAGGGTGAGGGCTCGGCCGGTTCCCCCACCAGCCGTCTGGGGACCGGGCCACGGCGCTGGGACCCCTCGAGTGCCCACACTGTGTCCTTCCCAGCCAGGGGACGCCAGCACTCCTGTGGCCTGGGCGGGGGTGGCCACCTCCTCCCGATCCTGTCTCCCCTGGTGAGATGTGTTCTCTTGGCAGTGGAACTCCCTGGAGAGTGGAAGACGCTGTGGACTGACAACGGAAACAAAGTACAGTGTTATCATACGGTAAATATTTTATGGCCAAGGGCAGAGTAAGGAATAATCTGAGTTAAAGCAGGGAATTGGATACGTCAAGGAGGTTCATGTTATCAACCATTAGGAGGGCAGCAGTGAGGCCTCAGCAGCCTGCACAGACAGCCCTCCGTGTACGTGTATACCTGTACCTGCGAGCCCCCCCACACACGTGGGGTACAGCAGCCTCGTGTCATAACCCCAGGTACCCACTCCTGGTGAATCCTCACACAGGCCTTTCCTCCCAAGATTGGGGCTTCCTTTTGGTTTTGTGTATCATGTGACGCCCCTGTCACTTGTGAGTGGCTTCCGACCATCTGAAAAGGCGAGAACTCCTGGCCCACATCAGTGGCACGCCGTGCCAGGACGCTCTCCCATGGGAAAGCTGGCTAAAGCCCTCAGTCTGCAAGGCCACGAAAGAAAATTCTAGTGACTAATTCCCACCAAGTCATCATTTAAGAATTATTTTGAATTTCTACTAGAACACAGTGTGCGTGGGTTTATATTACATTTTTGTTAGCTTTGGAAGCGGTATATGAATCATGTTTGTTTTTTTAAATGGTTGCTCTGGAGTTGACAATACACAGCGTTACTAACTTATCCAGAATACCCAAGAACAACAAATACTACGGCATCGCTTCCCGTGTAATTTAATAATCTCACAACTGTCTGGTTCCATTTACCGCCTCCCGGCCCCTGTGTTACCCTTAGCAGACATTTTACTTCTACTTCTGTTATAAACCCCAAATGTAACATTATGACCGTTTAAAACAATGTTCAATTAAAGAGGTTTTAAAATATGGTAAGACACGCTTTGTGTTTGCCGATGGGTTTTACACCCAGTCCTGCTCCTCTGTGTAGACCCATGTTCGCATTTCCTATCCTTTCCCTCTGTCTGGGAGCCAGCTCTCCTGTCCTTTAGTGCCGTGGTCGCGGCTGCTGACGGTGGAGTCTCTCCACGGTCGGGTGCCTGGGACAGCTTTCACTTGACTTTTATTTTTTAACAGCCTTATTCAGGCGGAATTTATGTAACAATTATACAATTGATATAGACATTATACATATTTAAAATATGAAATTGGATAGATTTTTAAAGATGTAGAAACCCACGTAAAACACTGAATCTCTCAAAATCAGGGTAACACACATCTCCTTGGGAATTTGCTTTGTAATAATGTTTTGAAATTGTTCCTTCTCACTCCTCCCCTCTCCCCGCTCCGGCCCTCGGCAGTCACTGATTATCCTCTGTCTCTAGAGATTCGTTTGCAATTTCGGTAATTTTATAAAATAAGATTGTAATTATGTATTATTCTTTGCCTGGCTTTTGGGCTCAGCATAATTATTTTGAGATTTGGCCATGTTTTATGTCTCAATAGGTTTTTTTTTTAACCTTTGTATCACTAAGTATTACTCCATTGAATGGATGTGTTAGTATTTATCCATTCACTTACTGATGGACATTTGGGTTATTTCTGGTTGTTAGCAATTACTGGTAAAGCTTTCATGGACATTTGTGTTTAAGTCTTTATAAAAACGTATGTTTTCATTTCTCTTGGGTAAGCACATAGGGATGGAATTGCTGTGTCAGATGGTACTTATGTGTTTAACTTTTGAAAAAATTTGCATAACAATGTAAATATACGTAATGCCACTGAGCTATGCACTTAAAAAGTAGGTTAGATGGTAAATTTTGTATTGTGTGATTTTTACCACAATTTAAAAAGTAAAAGTAAAGTAAATAGATTTGGCTGAAAAAAGAATTAATGACAACAGCATGTCGCCTCTCAAACGAGTCATCGTGCCATAATATCCATTGTTTACACGTATTACTAATGTATTTCATACTTTTGAAGATCCATAAATGCTCTTAGGTAAATCAATTCAGCTATTTCACTTTTTAATCACGGTATGATTAAGCATTTAGATCAAACTGTCATCATTTGACTGTTCCACGTATTAATATATTATTACACATTATATATAATTTTAAAAAGGAAATATACTGTATCAGACTTTCAGGGAAATTTCGCCTAGTTAATAGGAATCAAAAGGTAATATAATTGAAAATTCAACAAAAGCACACAATGCAACATTCTGACCAACAAGCGTAGAGTATTCTGTTAAAACGTTCTTCACAGGAAGCTGAGAAGGGCTTTGTGTCTCTGGTTTCTGCTGCGGTCTCATCTCTGTCTGCCAGGCACATTGGAAACCATTTACCACCTGCTAAGGTTTGCTTCTCCTTCTGCAGTCCTTTCTGATGCGATGTGATTCACACTTTTCTTTCAAGGACGGGAGGCAGCTACCCTCTTTAAAAATGTGCTTTGGAGCAGGAGCGTCCAGGGCCACTGCTGCCTGATGGCCACTTAGCGCTCAGCCAAGCAGCTGTGCATGGCTTGTGTGAAAGGCTGAGATGCCAGCTGCCAGGTGAGAAGGTCAGCAGGAAAAAGGAAAACTCGTGTTAAATACGTGTGAAATGTGTGTAGAGAAGAGAGGCAGAACAAAGCTGCCTTAGACACCCCGTGAAGTCTAACACTTGTGTAACACCCACACATTGAGTGTTACACTGTAGTGTTCTGTCATTTATTGTATGATCCAAACTTATTTACCTTTTTGAAAATGTTTTTATGCTTTTGCAGTGAACCCCTATACCATTAATAGGCTCAAAAATGGTATTAAGAGATGTTAAATAAGAAATGGAAAATACAAAACTAAAAAGATTACGAAAATTTTCCGAAGTGGTTGTAACATTTGATATTTTAACCAGGGGTATGTGAGCACTCCACCTCCTCTACACCTCACCAGCACCCAGCATCACTACTCTTTTTAATCTGGGTCATCTAATAACTGTGCAGTGATATGTCACTGAGGTTTTCATTTGCGTTTCTCTAGGAGCTAACGATGTTGATCATCTTACCATGGGCTTATTTTCCATTCACACATTTTCCATGGTGCAGTGTGCATTCAAGCCTACAGTCCATTTTTAATCAAGCTGTCACTTTTCATTTTATAGAGTTTTAACAGTTATCTACATATTCTAGATCAAAGCCCTTTGCCGTATAAAATAAGCAAATATTTTCTCCTAGCCAATGGCTTGTCTTTTCATTATCCTAGCGGTGTTTTTCAAAGAGTAGGTGTTTTAATTTTCATGAAGTCATATTTGTCAAATTTGCTTTTATAGACCATGCCTTTGTTGTCATATTTAAGAAATCATTGCCTAACTCAAGGTCATGAAGAATTTCTCCTAAAAATTTTATGGTTTTAGCCTTTATAGATAAGGCAATAACCTATTTCTGTGAGTATGGATCAAAGTTTATTTTTTTCTATTTTTATTTTTCCCCATTTATTTATTTTATTGCATTTTAGGTTTTGGGGTACATGTGAAGAACATGCAAGATTGTTGCATAGGTACACACGTGGCAGTGTGCTTTGCTGCCTTCCCCCCTATCACCTACATCTGGCATCTCTTCCCTTGCTATCTCTCCCCAGCTCCCCACCCCCCACCGTCCCTCCCCTATTTCCCCCCAACTGACCCCAGTGTGTAGTGCTCCCCTCCCTGTGTCCATGTGTTCTCATTGTTCAACACCCGCCTATGAGTGATTCCTCAAGGACCTAGAAATAGAACTTCCATTTGACCCAGCAATCCCATTACTGGGTATATATCCAAAGGATTATAAATCGTTCTACTATAAGGACACGTGCACACGAATGTTCACTGCAGCACTGTTTACAATAGCAAAGACCTGGAACCAACCCAAATGCCCATCAATGACAGACTGGACAGGGAAAATGTGGCACATATACAACATGGAATATTATGCAGCCATCAAAAGCAATGAGTTTGTGTCCTTTGTAGGGACATGGATGAAGCTGGAAACCATCATTCTCAGCAAACTGACAGAAGAGCAGAAGATCAAACACCGCATGTCCTCACTCATAGGCGGGTATTGAACAAAGTTTATTTTTTGCGTGTGGCTATTTAATTGTTGCAGCACCATTTCTGTAGAAGGCTACCTTTTCTCTGCCAAAATACCTTTGCATTCCCTTTAGAAATCAGTTATTTCCATAGGCTGTTGTTTTCTGGACTCTCCGTTCCACCCCGTTTATCTAGTTGTCTAGTTTGATCCTAGTATCACGCTTTCTTGATTACTGTAGTTTTAAGTCTTAAAAGGAACTCGTGCTCATCCTTCAGCCTTATTCTTTACTTTCAAAGTTTTTTCACAATTAAAAACTCTTTGCAATTTCAAATTAATTTTAGAATAAGTTCATCAATTTCTATAAAAATGAAAGCTTGCTAGTAGTCATTGAGATAACATTGAATATGTCGATTTGAGAAGAAATAAAACAAAACTAGATCTTTAAACCCATGAGCGTGATAGATACCTCCCTTTGTTTAGATGTTCTTTAATTTCTCTTGGTGATGTTTTATGGATTTTCATACACAAGACTTGCACATTTTGGTCTGATGCTGTTGTAAATGGTAATTTTTAATTTTAATGTAAAATAATTCATTACAAGACTAAAACAGATTGCTACTTGTATATTGACATTGTATTCTGCGTCTGTTAAACTCATGAGTTTTTCTAACTTTTGTGTGTATTCTGTAAGTTTTCTTTTACAGATGATTATGTCATCTGAGAAGAAAAACAGTTTTACCTGTTCACTTCCAATCTGGATGACTTTTATCTGTTTTTATCTCTTTTTGTGTCAGTTTGGGTCCGTTCAATTGATTGATTGAATCATTTTTTTATTTACTACACTAGTTATAATGTCCAGTACAATGTAAAGAAGAAGTGACAAAATAAACATCCTTCTCTTGGGGGAAAGGATTTAATGCTCCATCATTAAAAACGTTAATTACATTTTTGTGTTTGGGGTTTTTTTAATCTGTAAATTTTTTTTGTTGTTATATGCTCTTTATCATATTGAGGAAGATTTCTTTTATTCATAGTTTGTTTAAACATAAATTAAAAATTGAAATTGATTTTGGTAAAAAAAATGGTTTGGAATATTGAGATGATCATATGGGCTTTCTTTTCTAGTGTGTCAATATGATAAATTGCATCTACTTTTTATGTTAGACCAACCTTAAATTTCTGGAATCGGCACTACTTTGTTGGGATATATTATTCCTTTTATATATTGCTGCATTCAATTTGCTGAAATTATATTTAGAATTGTTGTATCTACCTTCATGAGAACTGTAGGTCTGTCATGTTCCTTACTTACAATGTCTTTCTCAGGTTTTTGTGTCAGGGTAATGCTGACCTCACAGGACACATTGAAAAATGTTCTCCTTCAGTTTTCTGAAAGATCTTTTGTAGGATTCGTATTATTTCCTGCTTAAATATTTGGTAGAATTTGAACTTATTTGAATTCATCTATTGTTTTTCTGTTTTCTATTACTTTGATATACTCTATGATCATTATTTCTTTGCTTCTACCTACTTTTGGTTTAAAGTGTGTTCTCTAGTTCTTCTTCCTCTAGTTTTTTCTTTTTCCCCATAGAGGTTGAGTTCATTGATTTGAGACTATGTTTTTATCCTGCATTGGCATCTAATGCTATAAATAACCCTGTAACTTTCCATTTGCTTCATGCTACAAATTTTAACATGTTGTGTTTTTACTTCTAATTTCCCTTTTGATTTTTTCTTTCACCCATGGGCTACATAGAAGTGTGCCATTTTCTAAATATTAGGGGATTTTCAAGAGTCACTTCTACCGTAGATTTCTAACTTCATTCCATTGTAGACAGAGAAGATACTTTGTATGACTTGAGTCATTTTTAAATTATTGAGACTTGTTTTAGGATCCAGAACATGGTCCACCTTGGTGAATTATTTGTGTGATTGAGAAGAATGTATAGTCTGCTGTTGTTAGGTAGAATGCTCTATAAACATAAATTAGGTTATTTAAATGACATTAGCCGTCTTCTTCTACTATCAATCACATAGAGTCATTGAAATCTTTGACTATTTTTGTAGTTTTGTCTATTGATTCTTCTAGTTCTATTGGCTCTGCTTCATCTATTTTGAAAAATTGTTATTATAAGTACATGTTTAAGATGGTTTCATCCTTTGATAAGTTGGTGCTTCTGTATTTATGAAATAATAATGTCCTTGGTTCTGAAGTCTATCTGATTAGCATAGTCACTATAGCATTGTTACATTTTTAAATTGTTATAATGCTATATCTCTGACACATGTTAAAGTTATAACTTTTAACTTACTTGTGTGTTTAAAGTAGTTTCTTGTAGAGAGGATGAGCTTGGATGTTTGTTTGTGTGTTGTGTTGTTTTGTTTTGTTTTGTTTTGTTTGAGATAGGGTCTCGTTATGTTGACCTGGCTGGAGTCCAGTGTCATGATCCCAGCTCACTGGAACCTCCACCTTCTGGGCTCAAGCAATCTTCTCACCTCAGCCTTCCAAGTAGCTGAGACTACAGGTGTACACCACTACACCTAATTTTTGTATTTTTTGTAAAGATGGGTGTTTGCTGTGTTGCACAGGCTGGTCTCAAACTCCTGAGCTCAAGTGATCCACTTGCCTCAGCCTCCCAAAATGCTGGGATTACAGGCATGAGCCACCATGCCTGCCTGGGTCTTACTTTTCTTTCTTTTTTTTTTTTAATTGCATTTTTGGTTTTGGGGTACATGTGAAGAACATGCAAGATTGTTGCATAGGTACACACATTGC
>NW_016107500.1:5662082-5663852 GCF_001604975.1 Cebus imitator
TGCAAAAATTTTTTCCCATTCTTTTGGTTGCCAATTCACTCCAATGACTGTTTCTTTTGCTGTGCAGAAGCTGTGGAGTTTGATTAGGTCCCGTTTGTCTATTTTGGCTTTTGTTGCCAATGCTTTTGGTGTTTTGGTCATGAAATCCTTGCCTACACCTGTCCTGAATGGTTTTGCCTAGATTTTCTTCTAGGGTTTTTATGGTTTTAGGTCTTATGTTTAAGTCTTTAATCCATCTGAAGTTAATTTTAGTGTAAAGCATCAGGAAGGGGTCCAGTTTCTGCTTTCTGCACAAGTCTAGCCAGTTTTCCCAACACCATTTATTAAACAGGGAATCCTTTCCCTATTGCTTGTTTTTGTCAGGTTTGTCAAAGATCAGATGGTTGTAGATATGTTGTGTTGCCTGCAAGGCCTCGGTTCTGTTCCATTGGTCTATATGTCTGTTTTGGTACCAGTACCATGCTGTTTTGATTACTGTAGCCCTGTAGTATAGTTTGAAGTCCGGTAGTGTGATGCCTCCTGCTTTGTTGTTTTTGCTTAGAATTGACTTGGCTATGTGGGCTCTCTTTTGGTTCCACATGAAATTTAAGGTGGTTTTTTTCCAGTTCTGAGAAGAAGGTCATTGGTAGCTTGATGGGAATAGAGTTGAATCTGTAAATTACTTTGGGCAGTATGGCCATTTTCACAATATTGATTCTGCCTAACAATGAACATGGAATGTTTCTCCATCTGTTTGTGTCCTCTCTTATTTCGTTGAGCAGAGGTTTTCTCCTTGAAGAGGTCCTTTACATTCCTTGTTAGTTGTAT
Organism: Cebus imitator; assembly: GCF_001604975.1. Lineage (NCBI taxonomy): Eukaryota > Metazoa > Chordata > Mammalia > Primates > Cebidae > Cebus > Cebus imitator. The sequence continues at coordinate 5,662,890 of NW_016107500.1, forward strand.
TCCTAGGTATTTTATTCTCTTTGTAGCAATTGTGAATGGCAGTTCGTTCTTGATTTGGCTCTCTTTAAGTCTGTTATTGGTGTGTAGGAATGCTTGTGATTTTTGCATATTGATTTTGTATCCTGAGACTTTGCTGAAGTTGCTTATCAGTTTCAGGAGATTTGGGGCTGAGACGATGGGGTCTTCTAGATATACAATCATGTCGTCTGCAAATAGAGACAATTTGGCTTCCTCCTTTCCTATTTGAATGTCCATTATTTCTTTTTCTTGCCTGATTGCTCTGGCTAGAACTTCTAATACTATATTGAATAGCAGTGGTGAGAGAGGGCATCCTTGTCTGGTGCCACATTTCAAGGGGAATGCTTCCAGTTTTTGCCCATTCAGTATGATATTGGCTGTTCGTTTGTCATAAATAGCTTTTATTATTTTGAGATACGTGCCGTCAATACCTAGTTTATTGAGGGTTTTTAGCATAAAGGGCTGTTGAATTTTGTCAAAGGCCTTCTCTGCATCAATTGAGATAATCGTGGTTTTTGTCTTTGGTTCTGTTTATGAGGTATAGACTTGCGTATGTTGAACCAGCCTTGCATCCCTGGGAAGCCTATTTGATCATGGTGGATAAGCTTTTTGATGTGCTGTTGCAATCGGCTTGCCAGCATTTTATTGAAGATTTTTGTATCTATGTTCATCATGGATATTGGCCTGAAGTTTTCTTTTCTTGATGAGTTTCTGCCAGGTTTTGGTATCAGGATGATGTTTGTCTCATAAAATGATTTGGGAAGGATTCCCTCTTTTTGGATTATCTGGAATAGTTTCAGAAGGAATGGTACCAGCTCCTCTTTGTATGTCTGGTAGAATTCGGCTGTGAACCCATCTGGACCTGGGCTTTTTTTGTGTGGTAGGCTCTTAATTGCTGCCTCAACTTCAGACCTTGTTATTGGTCTATTCAGGGTTTCAACTTCT